>NW_026624220.1:44901-50677 GCF_030028575.1 Malurus melanocephalus
TTTTTTTTGGCAGCAGATAAAGCAGTTCTCTCTCTTCTGCCAGAGGATGCCCATTCTGTAAATTCACCAATGAACACTGAAGAGCTGCAAATTGTAATTCCTTATCTAAAATGAAGCCAATTTCACCCCCTGTTACTTCCCTGTTGCTGCAGTGACAGAGGGAATTACGAGTGCTCAATATACGGCCCTTGTCTAGAGCTGGATTCTAGAGGCTGGCACATCACTTCTTTGTCTTTTCTCCCCCATAACTGGTAATTCAACAATATGTTTGATTGCAGATAGTTGTCTTTGGGAGATCAGTCTTGAGAGGTTGTACCTCTAATTTTACTTTGTATGCTGATCTTTTCCATGTGCATATTCCCAAAACCTGTATCAGCCTTTAATTTTTTTACAGTTCATGTGAATAAATTGTCTGTATTTGCACCACTGAATTTTCTTCCTGTGAGTTATGCTCCCAGTACTCACTGCAATAATGTCTTTGAGACAATTATCTTTTAAAATCAGAACTACAAGAAAAATAAACCAATGCACATYGACAGCCCAGTTGGGCCAACACTACAAAATATGCCCAGGAACATTCATTTGATGAAAAGTAATTTCAGTTATAATATATCTGATATTCTTCCTTGAGTTTTTAAAAACACTTGAGAATGGAAATATTTGGTTTTAAGGAAGTTTATGTAAAATTATKGAAAATATTTATGCTAATCACACACAGAATGAACTAGGCTGGAAGAGACCTTCAAGATCATCAAGTCCAGCCTATTTATTTAATATTCATTAAGAGGCCTGAACACTCTGGTTTAGTGGAARGGGTCCCTGCCCACAGCAGAGGGCTGGAAAAGGGTGATCTTCAAGGTCCCTTCCAACCCAAGCCACGCTGACATTCTGAGTATCTTAGCCAGGTAATTTAAATGTGGTTTTGCAGTATCATTCAGCCATAAGTCTGAGAGTCATAAGCAGAAAAGAATCTYACAGCAGAGTTAAAGAGACTAAACTTGATTTTCCAGCAGCATTTCCCCAGCAGCTGGGTAAAGCTAGAACAAACCATGGAACAGCTGAGGGGCCTTTCCCACACAACAAATATTCTCCATGAAAACAAACTGCTCCAGTTCCTGTAAAATAAATGAATCTCTTTGAGGACGCTGGGGTTTACCCAGTTTGTGCCAGCTGAACAAAGCCTGTTAAAACTCAACTGGGCCACTTAAAAATGGCAGAGCAGAGCTGGGCTGTGGGCATGAAAAACCTTCAGCTCCCTGACTTCTTTACTTTGGCCACTTGTGCTGTTGTCAGGACAGAACCTTGACACCAAGATCAGCCATCCCATGTCCCTCAGCTGTGCCAGCCATTTCCCTGGAATACCTTCCCTGTGTTGTTCATCACCAACTTRAATTAGGTTTAAAGCAGCCCAGACACTGCAGCTCACAGCTTTTTACCAAGGTAACATTTTCTGTGATGGTCTCATAAAGTAAATCAAAACTGGTGTTCCCAAATGCCTGAAAGACTTTTAGGAATAACGCATATTTGAAAAAAAAAAGACACTTCTTTTGTGTTTTTAATGAACCTCAAGCATCTGAATTGAGTGATAAAAGTATTATGGAATTAGAATTACAAGATTTTTCACTCATTTGCATCTGTATTGTTTTCAGCTGCATGTTTGCAAGTCACATTTGAGGAACGATGCCAATACTGCAATAGCCTGAAGAACATTTTTGGCTCGAACTCAGTGTGTAAAAATCCATGGAGCGTTTTTGTCTACTAAATTGTCTCTCACAAAACCCAGTAATACAGCAACKGAAGAAATGAAGAAATATTTGAAAACCCATCAGGCAAGGCTTCTTGCATGGATATGTTATGGCACATCATCCCACAACCCTTTACACTGAAAATAAAATATTCAAACATAAAAGCAGAACTGTTTGATGTCCATTGTTCACTGTTAATTTGCATAATGCATCGTGATTACACAAACACCTGTGCTAAATGTCTTTGTGCTGGCAATACCTGAGAGCTTGTATGGTGCTCYATTCCACTCAAAACATCTAATTCCCTGCTTCTGAAAATACTCTGCATTGTTTTTCTCCTGTGCTTTTCAAGGCTGACAAAATTTCTTCCTGCTTATGTGCAAGGGTAAACATACAGCTTTTTTGATACTATGAACATATATCAAACACTTGAATAGTTTAATCAGCACATCTATAAATAACTCAGCTGCTAAAATGGCCAAAGGGAAAAAAATCTTGATTATCTTAACCCATTTCTACTTTTCAGCTGTGTTTCAAGAGTTTTKCTGCTGTAACTCTCCTGAGCAGCTTTATTGGCTGCAACTGCTCGAATTCTAAGATGATTTTGTCAGAGCTGAGTGATGTTCTCCAGTGCTGTCACCTCAGCAAATCCTGCCCAGCTTGCTGGGAGCTTCCCTGCGGCACAACCAGGMATCCTCTGCTGCCTGGGCTGCTCGGTGCTGCCTTTCCAACACCCAGCTGTCACTTATCCTCGGGGGTAACACTCATCCTGCAGGCTTTTGGGGCAGCAGGATTCAATTTTAGTGTCCTCCACTTCATCTCTCCAGAGTATTCTGCTCCCTTGTCGAAAAAGAATCACAGCAGCTGCTGTTGCCTGCTAAATTTTGACATAAATTTGTGCCCTATCCTTGGTCTGTAATAAAGATCCCACAGGGTGGGAAAAGATTATGCCAAGACTTGTTGTTTGAACAGCCTGGGATAGTGGGAGGTGTCCAGGTGACAGAGGAAGCAGATGAGCTTTAAGGTCCCTTCCAACCCAAACCACTCTGGAACGCTGTGATTCGGAGATTCTATCCTGAATCACACAGATTAGCCATATTTCCCATGGCTTTTGCATGATTTAATTTATAGACCACAAGTTCTTTCCAAAGTCTTTTCACAATGTCACCAAGCTTTTGGTCTAAGCAGGTGGCARTGTCTACCCTGGATTGCATCTTGTCCTTAAAAGAGGGTTTAATAGTTGTAACCATTTTAGAATCTTTAGTATCTGCCTGAAGTCCTGAAACAAGCGATTCCTGAGTAACATCTCACTGATTATAGGGGATTAAACGCTGGAAAACTCACTAGTTAAGAGAAAGAATTCAATTAACTTCTATTAATGTGATAACAACATTTATAGCAAAATTTCTGTCAGGAGCTGGACTTTCACAATCCTWGCAGGTCCCTTGCAACTCAGGATATTCTGTGATTCTTTGTTTCTGTGCCTTTCAGCAAAAGGGATCTGAAAAGGATAGAGTTTACWCCCTCTTTACAGTGTAAATTATTCCACTGGATGAAAAGGATTTTGCTTTTTTTTTTGTAGTGCTCATTTCACTTGCTTAATGCTTTCAGGGAAGATTTTCAAAACACCTAGATGACCAAAAGGCAGTTATAATTGCTGATTAGTGAAATATTGATGCTTCTGAACATCTAACTTTCTTTTTTATTTTAAGTGACACTTTAATCAAGAAAAAATAACCAGTAAGAAACCATAAACATAATGAGATTTAATCTTACCATTAATCCCAGAGAAAGTAGTTAGGTAGTATTAAAACATCTCATCACAAGGCATTTGATTCTGCTACCACAAGCAGCAGCACTACAGGGAAATCAGCAAAAATAACTCCTAGAACTGATGAAGAAAATCTGAAGATAAAAGTGGGTTCACTAATGAGATGAATGAATTAATTCCRAGTGTATAATCAATGAGGTGACACTCGCCTCACTCCTCTCTGTTATGYGATATGGCAAACTCAGCACTTGGGGGAATTGGGATGGAAGTGCATGAGGAAAACAGATTCCATGAGTAAGAAGTGCATTGATGCCACATCCACAAAYAGTGATTTAATGGAGAAGGAATTGCAGAATTACAGAAAAGAATCTTTTGCATTTCCAAACTCTTCCTTGCTCTGTTAGCAACAKCAGTTGTTCTGGATGGAAAACAGTCACAGATGAACAGGGGAAGCTTTGGAGGKGTTTTAACTCCAAAGCTCTGCCTGGCAGGGGTTTTCTCCATGCTTTAGTCGACACAGGGCAGCACAAAGTCTAACCTGGTGATCGTGGAGGTCCCTTCCAGTCATGATTCTGTGATTCCMTGATGGAACTTCRCACCAAAGGCTCAGATTCCACAATAACAGATAAGCTCCACTTTTTACCTCCTCTCGTTTCCTAATTGTGCAATAGGTTTAGTTGATTTTGTGTCTCTATTTGTGTTTAGTGGCCTGATTCTTATCATATCCTAGATACAACTTATGTTAAATTTACAAATTTTTTTTTGTCAGAATGATGTCGTGTCATCTTAATACAGAGACACATCTTGTAATCAAACCCCACAAATCCTGTAATATSTCTAATCAAATGAAAAGTGCAGAAGGGAAACAGGCTGACGGGTGAAAATGGAACAATATTGGCTTTTTTTTTCAGGGAAACCACAGCTAAATGTGGTCAAGAGTCAGAGGTCCCTCMCAACAGTGTATAAAATGATGAGCCMCAAATACAAAATACAGCTGTATTAGGGGAAACTTATTCTCACAAAATGAGAGCTGGAGTTATGGCAAATGAWCTCTTYACCAGGTTTTTCTCTGTTTCTTTAYTAATTGYTWKGACTGTTTCTCCTCATATTTGACTKAAAMCKSYKRRKTKSWWTTKGRWTTWMMWYYTKRMCYCCAAATATCTAGTTAGCAAAACCAAGTTATTTTGAGGATATGCACGGCTTTGTAGACATAATTATATAAAAGTTTTTGTGATGTATTCACTGCAATTATCTGGAGAAGAATAGATTGTAGACAGCCAGAGCACATATTCATTTAATTCCATTTTGCTGTATTCCAGTATTTAGCTTTCCATGGCAAAAATTCTGACTAAAGACACAAACCCAGGTTTTATACAGTTCTGTTTACTGATGAAAGAAAACATGCTAAGGTGTAGTAAAACCAAATAGTAAAGACCCATTGCAAAACTGATTTCACAACTGCTTTGTGTCAGCCTTGTGAAATTCCTTCATAAATTGCCACCAAGAGCCCCTGTTAAGGCTTGTCTCATAAACTGCAGATGAAACCYGCTGATAATCTATGATTTAACACTGACACTCTAAAAGACGCTTAGTAAGAACTGTAAAAATTACATTTTAACATCTGACAGCCTACATGAGAGAAATTTCCTTTTAATATGCCCAGGCATCAAAACCAAACAAACCAAAGAACAAAAAGTCCCAAAAAAACAAAACAAAAAACCCCAAACCAAACTCACAACTAAAAACATAAAATTCAGTTCACAAAAGGTTTTTCAAAGTGATTTTTTTATTCTCCTCCTCAGAGAAATATAAAGCTCTATTAACCTTTAGTGACCTGTTGCCTCTTGCATGAAGGCTTCAGTTAATTGGCAGCATTAGTTAAAAAGAAGAAACTTTTGCACGTGTTATTTTGGCATATTTTGAAAATCTAAGGTTGTGGGAGAAAAAAAAAAAACCTCTCAAAAGTGCAAATCCTTTGAGACTGTRCTGGCTTATTCATCACGGAGACAGAAAGGCAATATCATAAAATACCATGCAGGAGCAAAGATCGGGGTTTGGCACTGAGATTTATTGTTACAGTAAGGGAATTGGAGGGTTTTTCTTATCTGTACCCAGCATATCAACTGTCAGTGKATGAGTAAGGGAGCTCCAGTTCAGGAGCTGGGTGAGCAGTGAGCAGAGACACCTCTGCTTTTGGTACAGCACCAAAAAAACAAAATCTGGGATACTCAGAGGTCAGAAAAAAAAAGTGTGGCTCCCA
>NW_026624220.1:51107-54344 GCF_030028575.1 Malurus melanocephalus
CAGACCCTGGCTGTTAAAGAGCAAATTCCTTGCTTTGCTGTGGTTTTAGATGAGATGTGAAAAGCCTGCATGGAAAAGCACTGCGTGTTTAAAGACTGGAAGTAGTGGCTGAGCTGTCACAGATTTATCACATAAAGCAGCAGCAGTGTTTGTAGCCTGTGATCAAAACCCAAATGGCACAGCAAGTTTAAATTTTTTTTGATATTAAGTGTTTTCAGGTATAGTATTTCTRTCTCAGGTTTGGCACTTGAAGCACAATGGAGTGAAAAGAAGTGGCAGGAAAGAAAGCCGTAGGGTAATGCTTTGTTATTTTTAGGAGATCTCTYCCCTCAGCTTTATTTCCCTGTTTATCAGCCCAGCTTTGGGGCTGTCCCAAACCCCAGAGGATGGGATGGAATCCCCTTGTCAGAYGGGACAAACAGACCATGGGTTGTCCCACATGATGGCAATTCCTGGGTCAGCATCTCCAGCATCGGGAGACATTTGAACTCACTACACTCCATCATCCACCCCAGAGTTACAGAATCCCAAAATCTCTGAGGGTGGAGAAGCCTTCCCAGCCCATGGAGTCCCAGCTGTGCCCGATGCCCACCTTGTCCCCAGCCCAGAGCTCTGAGTGTCACCTCCAGCCCTTCCTTGGACACCTCCAGGGATGGGCACTCCAAACCTCCCTGGGCAGCCCCTGCCAAGGCCTACAGCCCTTTCTGTGAACAAAATCTTCCCAATATCCAACCCAAACATGCCCTGGCATAGCTTGAGGCCATTTGCCCTTGTCCTGTCCCTGTTCCCTGGCAGCAGAGCCCATCCCCTCCTGYTCCAGGTACATTTGGGAACTGAAAGGGCCTCCATGGCCACAGCCCTCACCCCAAAGTGTCCACACTGCTCATTCCAGATAGTCTTTGTAGTAAAGAACACAAAAAAGTAATTTTAAAGAATTTCAACACTCTAACAGAATGCTTCAAAGCACAAGTGTAGCCACCTGGAGGGTTCTTTCCTCCTGTTTGTGGTCTGTGGTTTTCCCTGTGCCACTCTCCTACTGGAATCTGCTGGGCCATGGGGGCCCTCTGCAACAAACAGAGAGCGGCTGTGGGCACATGGAGTATCCCGGGTCAGAACAGTCTATGGGGTGTGATACTCTGCCTTCTGGGATTGCTCACAATTCAGATTTTGGCACGTGGTCAGTTTAAGGCAAAAAAAAAAAAAAATCGGTGATGTTCACATAAATATTTACAGCACAGCCAAAGGGCCTGCAGAGGTTGGGATGTTGGGGGCTCTTTTCAGAGCATGGCTGGCTGTGTCCAAAGTCATGGAATGCCAGGATGGTCTGGGTTGGGAGTGACCTTAAATCCCATCCAGTGCCATGGGCAGGGACACCTTCCACTGTCCCAGGCTGCTCCAAACCCCAAAATCCAGCCTGGCCTTGGACACTGCCAGGGATCCAGGGGCAGCCACAGCTTCTCCTCCCCGGGGCCTCCCCACCCTCACAGGGAACAATTCCTGCCCAAAATCCCATCCAWYYCTRCCCTCTGGCAGTAATAATATCYACCATTTCTTGTCCCTGTCARTTTTGACTTTGTGTGTGACCACAAAGGCCATTTTTGACAAGGAATATTTTCCCATGTGTCAGACACAAGAAAGAGGGGTTTGGGTGGGAGGCCATCCTGATCTCCTCTGAGAGTTTGCCCCACATCTCCTCTGAGAACCTCAGTGTGCTATGAATTTTGACATTTATTCCAGATTATTGAAGGAAAGAAGAAGCCTGGGAAGTTTTGCGTTTGTAGCTGTGTTGGATGCTAGAATAGAAAGTCACATTCCAAATCCAGTTTTTGATATTCTTCAACRTCCTGTGGTAACTACAGCACACATGCACAGAGGCACTTTTCACTTTTTATGCCTGTTTTAAAAACATAATTAATAATCAGATCTACTGAGCAATTTTATGRCACCTTTAGCTCTATTACTTCCCATTAACAGTAACAGGCTGAGGAGTGGCAGAGGTGACCTGTCCCCTGTGACACTCAGACSCAACGCCACCGCTGACTCAAACCATCTGGAAATGCTCTGCCAAGGTAAATACCAGATTTTTACAGCCTCTGCTACCAATTTGATGTGAAGCCTCACAAGGACAGTGAGAGCTGAGAGCTGAGCCTGGCCCTCTGCAGCCCATGGGTGTGAGAGATCCTGAATTACACTCCAGTCCAGGGTCAGAGCTCAGGTTCAGTGGCTGCAGCTCCCACAGTTCTGGTTCTGATTCCTGATGGATTTTGCCTTTTCTTTTTAGATACCCTTTTAGACATTTCTTGTATCCTTTACAGATTTCCTTGTACCCTTAGCCTACATGTCTGTAATTCCTGTAGCCTGATATTCCAGCTCAGTTTTGGGGTGCTGCTGGGCAGAGAGACCAAATATCCCCAGCAGGGGCTGCTGAGCTCAGGGCTGTCTCAAACTCCAAGGTTCAACCTTGGTTGGAGCCTTTTCTCAGGAACACATTGTGTGAACTGGGCTCTGGACTCATCTGGGGGGATTCTCTAAAATAGGGGGATATCACTGCATTTGTTGAGTTTCTTATTGGATGATTCTCGACAGATTTGCTCATTTGTGAGGTCTATAAGAATTGTATCCATGTTATATGGGGGGTGCAGCTCGGTGTGTTCCACCTTTGGAGAGTTGTGCACCCGAGATCCCATTGAACACCGAGAGAAAACCCTTTTATCCCTTTAACCATGTCTGTGTTATGATTCAATACTGGCAAATAAGGCAAGAGTTCTCAATGGATCTGTGGTGCTGGTGTTGTCATAAGACCCACCACAGACCAAAATCTGTATAATTCCATATCAGGGTTAAATAAGATGAGTGCATCTTAAATGTGATCATACTGGAGAGAGGGAGACAGCCAGAGAGAAAAAGGAAAGAGGAATCCCGAGAAAATAGATGATCATAACTCCTGTTTCAGGGACCATCTTCATGTATCTCACACTTCATATCCACCACCACTGCTCCTCACTATGAACTACTGCAGGATAATTTTAAAAAAGAACCAATTTCCAGCAGCTTTTTGTGGGATTTTTATACCCAGAAAAGCTTTCAAGCATAGTTGAACCCAGAAGTGTGCTGGCATCCTGCAGAGCAGGGCTGGGTCATCCTGCAGGGTGCTGCTGCCAAGCTGGGTGTGCTGTGAAATCAAGGATTTAATTTGATTGATAGGATGTAATCTGGACCTGCAACAGCTTAACTGCC
>NW_026624220.1:54473-97409 GCF_030028575.1 Malurus melanocephalus
TTTTTTTTTTTTTTTTTTTTTTTTTTTTTTTTTTTTTTTTTTTTTTTTTTTTTTTTCTGAGGGATTAAGAGAAGGAATGGGAGAGAGCTTTGAAAATGTTCATTCTTAATTCCTCACCGGCAGGAGGGACAACCTAAGAAATTCAATTTGTGGCGTAAAATTGATATAAAAGAAGGAATTGCAGAATCACAGAATGGTTKAGGTTGGAAGGGGCCTGCAGAGTTCAGCTGCTCAAGCAGGGTCATTTGGAGAACAGACAGTTGTTCAGGAAGCTTTAATGAATGAATAAATTTTTTTTTTAAAATGTGAGAAAAGGATTTCCCACCCTTTACATTCAAGTGCTTTTTGGCAAATCAAGTTAAAATTTGCTCAAATAATAMTAATATGACAAAATGGATTAAATGATTAAGGCGACATCTCCTTTCATCCTTGACTTCCCACTCAGCCCTGTGATCTCGAGGTATATTTTAAGCTTTTATAATTTTAAAACACATTTTAATCTTGCCAATCTAAAGAGGAGGCCAGACCTGAGTCCCTGTTTCTTAAATGTAATCCTGAAGAAAATCCTGGAATGTGAGCTTTGCTATTATTGCTTTCAACATCCTTTTTTCCTCCGTCACCTTACTTTTACTTTGTTTAAAATACACCCCCTAAACCCACCAAAATACACCAAAAGCCCAGGTAAGCTGGATAAAATGAATGAAGCCTTTCTTATTGCAATATTGCCTGTGAAACCAAGGCCAGAAATGCAATTAAATTCAATTTTACAAGTGGCAAAGGCCTTGGACAAGTGTCTTTCTCCAGAGACAAGGCTGAGAGGAACAAGAATGGCAGGAAAACGAGATGCATGTTCCAGCCTCAAATTCCATTTTCTCTGCTTTCATTTTCCTTTGTCTTCAAAAGATCAGCATCTGACCTGACTTTCTGAGACCTGTGGAAAAATCTCGCTTTCTGCTCTTTGAAGAGGCAGCATTCACCAGGTTCATAATCATAGCAAAGACAGCCAGACTTCTCAATTTGTTTTAGATTAAACCAAAACCTACAATTTAGAAATAAGAACAATAAGTATATTATTAGAAAGTTTCAGCACCTTCTGTTTTAAATACCTCCGTTTSTCCCTTCCTCCCCCAAATTTTTTAAAGTAGTTTACAGATCTTTTCATTTTTTAGCTATGACACAAAATATATTGAACTTACCAAAATTCTATTTTAATTAAATATATTTTATTTATGTATTTATTGCATTAATTGTATAAAACTACAGAGAATCCCCTTTTCTCCACTACTTTAGACATGACAGACAGGAGAGATTTTAAGTTATTTGCCACTTCCATCCGTTGCTTTGTGCTACACCACAAACTTTCCTTACATACTCCAGTGATCATGAGCAAATCAAACTTAATCCCAGGCAATTTTTGGTGGWAGAAAAACATTCAAAAGTTGAAATAGAAACATTTAAATGGCACATGTTTGCATTTGGACTTGGGKTTTTTTTCCTGAATAAAGGCATTTATAATAAACTGAACTCTGCCACAGCAAAATGATTTTTTTTTTAAAAAAAATTAATTTCACAGTTAACATAATTATCCTGAAAAGTTTGATAGTTTGAATCATGGTGTGATGCTGCCTGAAAGAGGACAATTTAAAAGATGTAAATAGCCCCCATTAAAACCATTGGAAAATGCAAACTCTTACAAAGAGACTGAAGACTTTGCTTATTAAGATGTTTGTTCCCCAAGAGTAAACTTGAAATAAAACGTACAAAGGAGCAGAAAATGTCTTTTTTGTTCTTCTGATATTTTGTTTCTTTTGGTCTTGTGAAACAGAAAATTCTACAGATCCTGCCTAATCCTCCTTTTCTTCTAAATATCTTGTATTTGTTCAGAATTCCTAAACTTTCAGAAGGGAGGGAAGGGAGAGGGAGCACAGACATCTAAAAAAATGTGCCAAAGGCCTGGATCCCAATTTAATCCTCAAGGATCTTCCCAAGGGCCTGGCCTCGTTTCAAAGTCCATACTTTTGAAATGTTGAACCACACAATTAATCAAGAAAATTATTGCCGTTTTAGAAAAACACCAATGGGAATTTTCTTGGGAGAAATCTGCTTTTCCAGTTTGTCATTTTTAGCAAGCACAATAATTGGTATCCTTAATTTTCACAGAATGTTTGGGTTGGAGTTATAAAAAAGAACTTTGTTGTTTCTAGCTGAGTTATTTGTGATGTGCTCTGCTGTTGGGAAAATTGTATTCACTATTATCAAGCTTTAATTTGATAAATATAAAGGAGTTATTAATCCCTACCTACTTCCTCATCTTTGCCAGCACAGTTCTTGTGGAATTGACTTGGTGAACTTTTTCAAACCATTAATAATTCATCCAAAGGAGGTTATAAATTATTGCCRCTATGAATTTGATTTTCTCCTGGTAAATGTTAAATTTCATTTGAAGAGAAGCGGAATCCATGATGAAAGGACTGAATTCTCCATCACTGAAACTCCTGTTGTTCTCATCTGCTTCATTTATTATTCAAAGTGTTTGACCTTAAAGAAAGGACTGAGAATGCATTAGGYTCATCTTAGTGTTGAGAAGATTTCAGAAATGAAATGGCATAAATCTCTTTCTGGGGAGGAAGAAATGAATGAAGGGAAGRTTTGATGGTGGGGACTGGAATGGTGATTTCTGCTGAGAGTTAGCTGTGAATAACTAATCCCAGGATCAACCCAGAAATAAAAATTGGGGTATTCAGCAGAGTGAGAACAGACCCCACAGTGACAGGAGCAATGATTCACTGCTGCACACTTCCAYTGTAATCAGGGAGACTTGCATGGCTGGAAAAATTGCAATTGGGAGAGCAGCAAAGAAATTCACTATTAATTAACGATAGGCCAGAAAGGAATGCAAAACTCAAACTACTGAGAGCAGAAAATATTAATAGCATGAATGGAAAGAGGATCACAGAAAAAAAAATGAGCTCAAAAGTGAAAACTCAGTATAAGAAAGATTATAATTATAAGAACGTAATGCACTGAGAAATAAAAAAGGAATACTGGAATTCACACACTGCTGCTGATTTGCTGGTTCTGTGGTACACAGAATTTTTTTTTCTGATAAGATCAATAATATAATACAGGCAATAACTGACAAGACACAAAAAAAGGAAAGAAGGCAAAACAACAGAGAAAGCAACAGGATTTCACACCCTAAGTCCTTCTTTAAGTGGCTGGAATAAGTATCTTCACCTACAGGTGGGGAATTGAATGAAGTTCTCACAGCTAAAAGCATCTAATGGGTTCTTTTACTTCACTGATTCCCCAGCTGAACAGCCTAGAGAGATCTGGGGTTTTTCCAGAAAAAAAAAAAAAAAGGGAAAATGAAAAATGAAGTCAATTGATAGATGAGTYCTTAACAATCTTCCTTGCTTACTTAGAGGAAATCTGGTGGAGAATCATCAGTCTAATTCCAGGAATAATACAATTTGTTATTATCCCTCCATAGTTTGTTTATATTTTTAGGTGTGTGAGCAGAGAGAAGTRCAATCAGCTGCAATAATTATGAAAAATGGTTATAGAGGTAGAGTTTTGAAGAGATTCTGGCTGTAGCATTTTCAGGCATTCTCTGAAATCGCTTCTGTGGGCTGCTGCCAGTCATTGGTTTTTACCCTGAACTGCAGCCACTTGTCTCATTGTCACTCATTACTTAAATATATTTTTTAAAAAAGGAAAAAAAAAAGCCTGACACAACACCACCACCANTCTCATTGTCACTCATTACTTAAATATATTTTTTAAAAAAGAAAAAAAAAAAAAAAGAAAAAAAACCAACAAAAACCAAACAAACCAAAACCAAACCCAAGCCAAACAGAAAAGAAGAAATCTGCATTAAAAATAACACTTGGGATGAACAGGGTTTTTTATTAACCTGGATCGATTTGGTTCTGTGGTTTAGGGTAGTTTCTCAAAATTGCAGTAACATACCAGGCAGCAAACAGTGACCTGAGAGGATCAGACTTAAGTTTGCTTTACTGCTGGAGATTTCACTAAATTAGTTTTTCAGGAGAAAGGTTTGTATATTCAYATCTTTCAAAATAGCTGCCATGTTGGGGAGAGTAAATTATTTCTCTGCAAATCTACTGATTTTATTGTCTGCCAGAACAGGAAAATAATTTGATCCCCTCAAGTCATGACCATTTTTTGTTAACAAGCACTGAAAAAATCCCTCCAAGATACCCACTAAMAAGGCATCAATTTTAAACCACTAAAAATTAAGCAGTCTTCAAAGGGAAAAGTTGTTTCCTCAGTCTGAGAATGATCAGAGATATGGAAGGTTCTAAATTATAGAAACCAGTAAGATTCCTGAAAATATTCTAAAGGAGCCTTAATGTCAGTGTTGTGAGCGTGTCCCTGTGACTGTTACACTCGTGGTGACCCAAAAGGGCTTTATTCTCCCCAAAATCACTGATATGAGTTTTGCTTTCTCATCAGCAGAGCCCATTTTATGGCCCTCATGTGTAACGTGCCAGGATTATGTTATACTTTTGAAAATGATGGAGAGCAAATGCAACATCACCAGATTTATTRACAAGCCAACTCTTTTTTTATGTTTTTTATCTTTTATATCAGCAAACCTGGACAGCAAAGGAGATTTAATTCCATAGGGGAATTTTCCAGGTAAATGCTGGTTATTATTATTATAGTTATTATTATTATTGTTGTTGTTGTTAAAGTCTTCTCTGTGCACAATGTATGTCGTATGTAACGTGGTGCTCACCATGATATTGTCCAATATTCTTTAAAATCTGTGAATACAACCTGATTATTGATGCCTCCTGGAGACAGTGGGTTTCATTGATCAATTAGATGGCATTAAAAAATCACCATTTCTACATTCATTGTCAATTAATTTTGCTATGTTCAAATTCCTTATCACATTCCTTCAAGTGGAAAACAGGCGATGACATTTTTGGTAGGCATGGCATAAATTTGAACACAAATGAGGATAAGTAGTTMTTTTCCTAATTTTTCCTCTTAYATTATTTGTAAATGYTRYTTTTATTTTATTTTATTTTATTTTATTTTATTTTATTTTATTTTATTTTATTTTATTTTATTTTATTTWWTTYWMTTTATTTYAYTTTATTTTTCACTTATTTTCTCTTGTAGTGTTATGACACTGCCATGGAATCCCCTGTCTTAACATCCAGCTTTTCACACGGGTTCACCAAGACTGAATCTTTCTTTATAATAAATTTTTATACCAAGTTTACATAAAGTAAATCCATCACATGGTCTGGGAATAGCTGATAGGATAGAAGAGATTTAAAGAGGCATGAAACTGCTGCTGGCCCAGCTTTTCCCCTGGAAAAGGGGCAAAGGAAAGCCCTTGWGAGGCTGGTGCTCATTTAGGACTCTGAGCATGCCAAGAGTTATCCTGGAAGGCCCATTCCAACAAACACCTGCCCCTCAAGCCAAAGGGAATCAGCCTGGAATAAAAAAGCTTTTCCCTGAGGCAGCTCAAATGTCTTGGCAGAGCAAAATTCATTCCGAATAAAAGAAAGGAAGTAATAAAAAGGGTTTAAATAGGCAAAGTGGCTTAAGGGGAATAACAGAGGTGGAGTGCTGCAAAATAGAATGAGGATATCCCTTTTYCCATGCTTTTATCCTCTTCTCTCTCTCCTTTTTGAGTGCCCAGCACTTGAAAGCCAAGAAAGGATCCATCCTTTATTTAGCACCAGCCACTCATCATTCCCATGGAAATATCTAAGCAGCATTTCAGGAAACCCATTCAGTACCCAGCTGCACCCAGAACTCCTGTGGAGCTGTTTGGGTACAGAAATAGAGGTGGATCCCAGAGGGAAGGAAGGGGTTCCATTGCTGAGATTGTTTTGGATGGGAGTTGGGGAGGGGAAGGGTGAGTCCACCATTCTGGGGGAAGCTGCTGCCACTCCCACAGCAGCAAATTCCTGCTCCAAGGGCTGGACATCTGGGAATATCCTCTGGAATCTCCACTGCACTCACAGCTCTGTGGGCACTGTGCTCAGCCAGTGTGAAAATGTTGTAAATCAGAGAACCTGGAATCGACCATAAGGATTCCCATTCCTATTTCCCACGTGCAAAAATCAAACAAAAAGGGYRTCACGCCCCTGAAAAYTAAAAATTTCTGRCTGTGGAGGAAGTCAGASTCCATCTGTGYRTTGAGCCAGCCCTGCTCCTGCTCRCTCCTCTTGTTTTTGATCAATGCAGAGTGGCTCATAACTGCACAAAGTCCCCACTGTAAGAAAACGAATTAATATTTTTTTATAGAGAGAACGAAATCCATGGTAGGAATTGCTAACAATTGCCATCCCCATATACAACCATYCCTACCATTTCAGCTGCAAAATGTTCTTGCAGAAATTAATGGTAATTTTTTTTTCCAATTCTGTGCAATACAGCGTCCCACCTCTCTCAGTCACTGTGATATTTGGGATTTTACCCCATCTTGAGGAGCATTTTCCACCACCTTTTCCAAAAAACAGCCCTGAGCTGTGAAACTTTGAGCTGGCTTTGACAGTCATTTCAAGGAGTTTCTGGCATCCAGTCATCTGTAATTGCCATGTCACAGGTCACACATCACATAGGGTAAAGAACATTCCTCAGATATCAATAAACCAACCAGTCCTAAAGAAAAAAAAAAAAGAAAAAAAGAAAAATAAAAATTAATCTGCTCTGTTATTCTATGGTAACAAACCCTTCCATTCTTTTATTTATAAGACATGTTAGAATTAATGTTTTGAAAATCCAGCAAGGGAGCATGGTTATTTTTTTAACCTGTCAAAGTCAGAAATGCCCCCAAAAGGCACTTCCTTTCCACTTTGTACCTATTTCCCCTGAGAGCTGGAAGCAAACAGGGCAGCAACGGGGGAAACTGAGATTCCCAATTTGAATTTCAAAGACAAACAGTTGCTCACATTAAATAGCTTTCCCTTCTATTAGGCCAGATCTTCTACTAAGCAACATCACAGGAAAAGCTCCCACAAACCTCCTGCTTGAAAGGATTTTTTAAAAGCCGGATTTTTGTAAGTCAATGGGTAWCTTTGATTTATTTGAAAGGAAAACCAGGGTATTAATGTTTTAATCTTTAGCCTCATTACAACTAACATGCACTTGAAAAGGCACACTAATTCCCAAAAGCAGAAATATGAATCTATTTTATTATTCATTCAGCAACATCTGCATTTTAGTAGCTATGCCAGTGAAGCATCTTGAWCAAGACCAGGTAAAATAACAAACAGCATCTCTCAAATAACAAACAAAACAATCTCTTCCCACCTTCCTTCTCCTCTCTCCCTTTCCCCCTCCTCTCCCCCCTTACTATTTCCAATAAAAGATCATTACACATCCCCCCCATGGACTAATCAACTTGGGGTTGTTATCAGAGTGATTCAGCAGCAAATTGTCCAATAGTCTACTGGAGGCAAGGGGTTTCAATGAATGATTGTGCAATTTGCAAAAAAACTGAACGTACCCATCTGAAATAGAAACCAAAAAATCCTGTCCCAAAGGAACTGGGATCCAGTTGAAAATAYAAATGAAAGTAACTGAAACCATTGTGGAAATTAAATGTAAAATTGAAATACTTTAAAATACAAGAGAACCTCCATAAATACACAGAGTTTATGTATTTATTTATTGGTTTTAGGAATAACCAAAGGGCCAAACCATTCTGTGTAATTTTCTGATTTGAATGACTGTCACTCCCAGTTCCGGGTGGGATTTTTGGGAAGAACAGTTTTCAATGGGACCCTCCTGGGAGTATGGAGGGTTCCTGTGGAATGTGGTGTTTCTGAATGGATTTATTTGCTTTAAAGCAAATGAGACAGAGCCTCCAATCCTGTTTGGGGCACATGCCCCAATTATGGGACTGTTGGCTCTTTAGGGAAGTTGTGTGAGTTCAGGATTTTTCCCTTCACCAAAAAGCCCCAGTCCCAATTTAATGCAGACTAAGAATGCTTTCAAACCTCTCTTTGCTTTTCCAGCCAGCTCAGCTAATAAATTCTAAAATTCTAGCAAATCCTCCTGTAGTTCAGCTCCAGTTCTCTGTTTATTCACCAGAGAGAAGAACATTCTGCAGTAACAAGGACAGCAGCCACGGACAGAGCTTTGGAGCTTCTTGCCTGTTGTTATCAGAGAAACTGCAGAGTTTTTCTCATTAACCCCTCCTAAAGGTCTGCAGGTCTGGGGTTTTTTCAGGCACACATATTTGCATAGAAACCCTTTCATACTTACAGCCAAATACCTGGGGGAAAACAGAACAAATGAAGAATTTAGAGTATTAAACACATTATGCTTTAAATTAAATGTTTCTCTCTCAAGTGCACCGAATAGCTGAATTGCTTTTGTATTGAATTGGAAAGAATCCTCAAACTCTCTGCCTAGAGGATCATTCCTATAAAACCAAGAGTTGTCAGAATCTGCCATGTTTTAAATTTTCACGTTGATTTTGATGGGGCTGTGAGGATCACAATGAAGGTCACAGAAATGTGAAGGAGATCTGGCACATGGATGGGGCAGCAGAAGGGTCGGGTGCTCCCTCAGCAGGAGGAAACTGAATCCTCTCAAAAAGGGAACAAAAATAACCTCTCCCCCTACCCTGTAACCACCTCATTGTGCTCTTTAGCTCTGCTTTCACCAGCACTGATCCAGCACAAATGCAACAAGAAGATCCAGGGATTCACACGAAAAGAGAGCTGGAAAAAACCCCAGATCTCAGTGTTTAGCTCACCTTTAAAATAACATTATTCATCATCCTTCCATTAGAGCCAGAGTTGCCCTTTTAATTTCTTTTCCCCAGTCTTGAGGAAACAGATACACACTTAGAAATTTAACACCCTTTACTACGACCTTACAATGTTTCTCTTGTAAAATTGCCACTTGTAAGTTTTCTGGTTTTTCTTGTGAAATACAATTTAAGCAGTCTTCATAATAAACCTTTTCATCTGCATTTTTATGTAAATTAAACAATTTAGCCACACAACTATGACCAAAAAAMATTGCCAAAAAATTCCCAGGCAGATTTTCCCTGAACCAACATTTGTCCATTTATTCCTGTCAGTCGTCCAAGGAAAGAGTTTATTCCCTTCCCTTAAAAACTTCTTTTTGGACTCCAGTGAGCATCAAGCTTAACAATTCCCAATATTTAAACCCAATATGTTTTAAGGACTTTTAAAGATTTTTACTATTGGAAGACAATACTTGCAATTTTTCTCCAGAAAGGGTTTTAAAGAACAAGAAAGATAAGATTTGTCCATATTTGAGCAACCACCAATGGAGTTACTTATCCCAGAAGGGTAATATTTAGTTGAGTTTCACAATTTTGACAGCAATGTAGTCTCCCACTATCTAAAAGACAAATTTAGTTTGTTAAAATAATCTCAGATAATAAAAGTACTGTCCTAACATGACCTTATATTATCCTATATTTGTTAGCTCTTCAACAATGCTGTGCACTGTTCATATAATCACAAAATTAATATTTTTATTTTATAAAGTTTAAAAAAAAAACCAGCTTTGTTCCTACTGCTTGAATATGCTGTAGGATTTTTACCTTTTGCACAAATTTTTGCTCTATTCTTTTTAAACAAAAAAATTCTATTTATATATTTTTTATGTAACATGRTGAAGAAATAGAGCTTAAAACTTATGTTCTGAAGCTTCCAAAATACTGATTTTCTATAGAATGTCAAAAGAACTGTGAAATATCATTCACTTTGCTTTGACAACCATATAGAAGGATGTTTCATACTTTTTGATTTGTGACTCTTGAAATTCACTCAAAAGCCACAAATTACTCCAAATTGCACTATAAATAATCTAACTCACAGTCCATGTCTCCCAGACCTCAGTCATGCTCTCACTGCCCAGTTACAAACCATCCCCTGCCCTTCCTCCCCAGTTTACTGCACAAATGCATCCTGACACACAAAATTGTACCCCAAACACATCCAAAATCTTCATCAGGAAGAAATTCAAATGTGAGGAAAAATAAAAATCCCCTTGAGATACTTCTAAAAATGGTTCTTTAGAAACCTAAAAATGTTTGCAGTCATTCAGCCTTTCTATTAAACCAAAATTAATGTCCAAATAGCCACATTAAATTATTGTACCAAATTATCCTTGCACGTCTCTGACCCATCTTATTGTCACTGTAGTTTGCTGTGATGGAAAATGGATGGCACATTCCAACAAAAGAATTTGAGCTTTGCCACTTGCACATTCAGTCCTGCTCTTGGTAAAAAAAGGTCATCATTAATAACATTTGTTATTGCATTGCTGCCAAGAAATAAATGTAAAGAGTCAACCCTATCCTTCAGAAAYAGCCTGTACCAAATTCCCACAGAGCTGGGTAATGAAGCTTGAGAATAATTTGGGTTGGAAGGGACTTTAAAGAGCAGCTAAACCAACCCCTGACATGGGCAGGGACACCTTCCACTGTCAAAGTATCCATGAATAGCTTGTGTAGCTCATATATCAAACCCCTTTTCCATGTTTTAATAAAGTCAAAAAAGCTCCAAACATAGGCACAAACAGATGTAAAGTGGACATTAACTGTCCATGTGTGATGGTTCCTGACCCCCTTTTTTTTTTGTTATTGCTGTTCTGATATTGATTCTTTTTTTTTCCATAKGGAAGGCCATTATAATAACAGATGAACCAATAAAATTTGTTTATTATGTATAGCAGAAAGGAAATTAGAGCTCCTASAAAGGGGCTGGGAGGATATTAAATTCTATAGAAAGTTGTAGCTGCTCTCCCCCTATTGTTAAATGTGTTGTTAATTATCATGGATATTAAATCTTGGTGTCTATCAGCTTTTCACAKGAATCCCCCCACTTTTAAATAGAGATGAGATTCATCACAGCACTTTCAAAAAATACTGTATCGTAGTTTTTGCTGGAATTCACCTGCAGCTTTGTTTTCAAACAGGATTTGAAGTACCCCAGCCTGGGTTGCAGACACTGATTATGGATTTTCTTTCCTTGGTTTCACATTTGCCTAAGAAGGGAGAGGAATCCAAAGTGCTGCAAAGCAGTCACTTAGACTCTTCCTCAACCATTGATTTTTCATCCTACAGTAACTGATTTTGGACTTGTTTGGAGGAGACAGTTTAGGCCTTTCAATTCCCATTAAAATCCCTGCTGGGATCCTTCACAGTGTGTCCAGAACTTGTGAGCAGCTTTCCTTCAGCATTTCCTCACCAAACAACACCAAAAGCACTGTTAGAAAACAAGAGCAAACATACAAAGGGATTTTTTGCAGAACTGTAGAGTGACGATGTAAGATGTCCAGTGTGCTCTAGGAGCTCTAAATGGGGGACTTTTCTTTTTTTTTTTTTTTTTCTCACTGGTGTAGAAGAAACCCTTCAAATCACAGGGACTGCTCCAGACAAAATTTACTGTGTTAAAAAATAGGAATAATTCTCCCAAGTGAAAGGCATCTCATACTCTTTAGATGAACACATCTACTTTGTTTCCATTTATGGGGTTAGTGAGCAAAGCCTGGTCCTTGACTTGGACTGTTCAGATTTATTTTATCCTTGGTGGTATTTATTGCCCTTGGAATTTTTTTTTTTTGGTCAGAAATAGAATGGACTAACGGAGGCTGAAAGACAAATGAAGTTGGGAATGGTTTCTCCACCAAACACTGTGGGGTTAATTTTGTTTTTAACCTTTCAGTCTCACAGATTTTTTTTTTTTTTTTGTCCAACTGCTGCTTTTGTCTAGGTATCGCAGTGCCCATCAGGAAAAATTATGAGAGGCATCATCTGCATGTTGGAGCCATGGAGCAGGGCTGTCCACACTCATAACTCACTCTTATTAACTCAGCTCAATCACACTAATAAACCACGAAAGCCTTAAAGGAAATCAAACTTTTTTTTTTTTCTTCTTCTTTTTTTTTTTTTTTTTCCAATAGGAAACTAATGCTTAATCAAGAGTGCAGGGCAGAAGCCCTTCATTGATCGGTGCTCTACTGAGAAATTTTTTTTTTTTTTCCAATAGGAAACTAATGCTTAATCAAGAGTGCAGGGCAGAAGCCCTTCATTGATCGGTGCTCTACTGAGAAAACAATTACTCCTCTCCCTAGMAAGGGGTCATTTCACATAAAGAAGTGATGGGGAACAAATGCAGAGGAAGTAAAAGATGTAATTGGCAAATGGCTCCACTCTGTGAAATTGTTTAGCGCCGTAAACGACTTTGGTAAAATAATCCCCTGAGGTGGAAGCAGAGAATGACAGTGATGAAGGGTGGCAGCATCTCCATGCACTTTGTCAAGTCCCTGCCACTCCTGAACTCCTGGGCCAGGGGGATGCAGTGCCACAAGCCACAGGCAGAACCTGGGGGAGAAAATCCCGAGCCATAAAACACAGCAGTGAAATAGGATTTGCTTTGGGGTCACGAGGTGGGAGCTGGACTATCAGAGCTCAGATAAGGTCACTGTCTTCCAGTCAGTGAGCAAAACATATATTCACTCTTTTCCTGCCATGTGGGACTAGCTTTTCAACTTTTAAGATATTAGCTTAAAAAGAAAGAAGTTTTTTAAAATAGTATCTTTTTTTCCCATGACAAAGCACACAGTATATCTGTACAAGTTTCCTTCTAATGGTCTCTGGTCTCTAAAATAATTTGCCAAAGAGGTAAAAGTTTCTTAAAGGGCAGCAGCAGAGTCAAAATATCATTCACATTCTCTCCCGAGTTCCTTAATTTATTTCTCTAATGCCTGAAAATTACTGACAGATAATTTGCAGGTGAATGGATTTAAAACTTACACTGTATTACATATTCAGAATCTAGTTTTCCTGTATAGGATCTGTGAAACATAAGCCATGCTTCCTGTGAAATTTTGGTGCTGAACTCCCTTTTCTAAGTTGAGCACAGCCCTGTCCCAAGAGACTGGCTGGAAAACAAGACTGAAGTCCCCCTGAACTTGATTTACTGCAATGATCTAAACACATTTTAAAATTAAAATCAGTGAAACACAATATAAAACCATACAAAAGCACATACAGAGAGTTATTTTTCATGATTTTCAAAATTCAGCTGACCTTTATTAGAAAGCAAATGCAATTTTCTGTGTTTTCTGTAGCTCCTCTCCCTAACCAGATTTACTGTGAAGTTCAGCTGCRAGGTAGATGCAAAAGACACAAATGTTATAAAGTGATCTTTCTGGTAACTGCATCTTCCCTGAACTTTGACTCCTAAATGATATGGAGGAATAACAAGCTGAAAAGAAGCAAACACCACAATTACATTTTCATTTGAGCATTTAGCCAGCTATTACTGATGGTCAGATGACTCCACTTCAGGCACAAATCAGATTTCCAGAAGAAGACTGATTATGATTCAATTAACCCTGACATAGCCATAAGGGCTTTTTCTCCCCATAAATCAGAGCAGAKATGGTAGATAATTATGTTATTATCAACATACAATGGGAAAAAGCAGAGAGGTTGGATGACCAGGGTGGTGATTCACCCTGTGAACACCTTTAAAATATATTTTATATTATTATATATAATTTATATATACTATATAAGGYAATGTCATATAATAACATAGGTATTTGAGATATATAATTTATATTATTAGTTTTGAGGGACACCGCTTCACCTTTCTATGCCCAATGAACTGAAAGCACGTAAAAAGCCAGAGAACGAATGTTCCGTTTAAGGTTTGACTGACAAAAAAAAAAAAAAAAAAAACACCCCAAATGCAAATTTGCAAGAGTCAGACAAAYAAGCCACTTCTRAAAAAAATATACTSTGGCTTRGAAGGCTTGTGCCTCCTCGTTTGGCTCCAATTGAACTTCCCCCTCATTAAACAATAATCTTTATGGTGAATTGAATAAGGATGAAAAAAAGGAAGATTCTGAAAAGAATGCATAAGTAATTCTGGTTGCCTAGCTGTGGCGATGAATTCCTGTTTGTTTAGCCACTGAAGGGTGAATGCAAGCCTTTGAGCAAACGGGGATTCATTATTCCAGCGACTGAGAAATGATCCACTTAAAGAACCTAATTGGTTCTACAACAGCGATTCTTTTCAAAGCGGCGTTTCCGGAAGGAACGACAAAAAGAAGACAGCTCTTTGACTAGCCCGGGGTCCGCAGGGGACATTTGCCTTCCCATGTTTCAGCTTTAAAAAGAAAATGTCACACGTAGCRGGGACAAAGGGACAAAGAGCCAGTGTTGCAAAAGGTACAGGAGCGGAGCTGGTCCTGCACGTCTTTCTCCAGCACTGAAGCTGAATTTCAATAAATATTACTGCTTGCTCGTGACACTTGAGCTGTCAATGAGGAAAAAAAAAATGCTTTGCTGACCATTTTCAGCTCCTTCCCAGAGCGTTCATTAGCAGCCAGAAGCTGCTTGAATATTTTCCTATGCAAATGAGAAGCAAATCATCATTATTTACCAGAGTTATAGAATAAGTGAATTAATACGCCCTGTTCTGCCGRAGCAAATAGAACACTGTCATTTATTTTTAACCCAATCAATTAGAATATGCAAAAAGGAAACTCAGATACACAGGTAGACACAGACAGTGCTCATTTACCTCCCAGGAGCTGGGCTGCAAGAATAACAACATGAGCTGATTGTTGGGTTTGAAAGCAGAAACTTAACATGAGAGCTTTTCTAGAGCCATGTGGGGTCAGAAAGGGACCTGAGTGGGGTCAGTGCATGGAGATCTCTTGGCTTGGAAATGAGCTCCTGGCCACACAGAGAAATAAATTAGCCTGGAGACAAAAATCAGAGGGAAAACTTCCAGCCCTGTGCAGGCTTGAGAAGTGAATTTATATTATTTGCAAGGTTGGAGTGAATAATACCAAAAAAAAAGTTAATGGATTATTTTCTAGAATCCCAGAATTATTAATGTTGGAAAACTCCCCAGGACCATCGAGTCCCAACTGTGCCCAATGCCTGCCTTGTCCCCAGAGTTCTCAGTGTCACCTCCAGCCCTTCCTTGGACACCTCCAGGGATGGGCACTGCAAACCTCCCTGGGCAGCCCCTGCCAAGGCCTGAGCACCCTTTCCATGGGGAAATTSCTGCTGATGTCCMCCCTGCCCCTGCCCTGGCCCAGCCTGAGGCCGTTCCCTCTTGTGGTGTCGATTTGCAAATCGCTTTCAATGTGTGTCCTGTCCCCTGACRATCAAATTGATATAAAATTCTCAGATTGGAGCTGAGTGCAGTCTGTCCACTGCGGGGATGAGCTCTGAACTGGAATAATTCAGTCAGCTGGAGATGGGCAGGTGTTATCAAGGTCTTATCTAATGATATCTTGACAGCAGCAGCTCTAAGAGTTCATCAGCTCTGAAACTTTTCAGCTTCCATCTGTGTCCTCAAAGTTGTACCAGGTGAAATGAGCAACTGAATACACAGTGATGATCATTTTCTTTAACTTTTCCTGGCTGCATTTTGAGGTTGCTCTCTGTCAATCCAATCTTTTTGAGTAATTGGAATAGAATCCCAGAAAGGTTTGGGCTGGAAAGGGACATTAAAGATCATTTARTTCCAACCAGAGATAATTCTCYAGTAGAAGTTTTAATAGCACAGACAAAAGCTTTTCTGGCTTGTTTGGCACTCGTCCATTTCTTTTTTGCTCACCTTATATACAATGATTTAGTCAATTTTTTGGGAGAAGTTGTGCTTCAGCAGGCAGGTGGAYCTGGTTCTCTGAGAAAAGACATTGAATTAAAGCTCAAATCCAAGAATTTGAGCCTCTCTTCATGTCTGTGTCCATGTACTGCAGGAGTCTGTCCCTGGGCATTGGATAGGCAAGGATTCCCTGTCCTTTGTAAGTCACAAAATAGTAAAGAAACATTACTACAGGTTTATTTTCACTGTATTTCCCCATGACACAGGATATTTTCATGTTTTATTATTATCAGACTAATGCTGACAATTCAGCTTAAGAAGCTTAATCCTTGGCACATAGTYTGGAATTTTCTAGGCTTTGGGAATATGTTTGGTGTTAGAAGCAGGAGTCTGACCTTAGGATGCCTGCATCCAGCTTTAGATTTTGCTGCATAAATTTAGTAATTTCCAGTGCCTCTCAGTTCCCCTTCAGTGTCCTGATGACCATGAACACCCCAAACTTTCCAAACGTGTTTGAGATCCCTGCACGATGGAAGCTCCACAAAAATTAAAAACATTTAATAATGCGCTCTTCTGTACTATGAGCAATAAATGTTTCACAAACCTGACTCTGGCTCACACTGAACCAGCGTTTAATTGGCACAGAAAGTAAAATCTCTGCAGCTGATGTCTTAGGATTTTTAGTTTCTATATTTTCAAGTAACTGTATACTTGTACTTCTCTAGTGCACAGCACTAAAGCTTCTGTTCTCACATCTTTAGACAAAACAATTCCTCTCTGAGCCTGAAACCCAAGGACACTTCAGTGCCTCAGAGACACAAAATGTGGAAGAACATATAATATGTTCTTCCAAAATATGGAAGAACACATTATACAGAGAATACAGAGAACAGTGGAGGGAGCCACTTTGGGGTGATTGAGATCATCACCTGAAGGTGCCACTGGAGAATTGGGGGCTGATATGCTCATAAAAGAGAATTTACAAAAGGTGAAGATCTCATGGCTCAGGGTCCCTTTTGGGTGGAGCCTCGGGAGGAGGCTTTGTCTGCCCTTAATTTACCACTATTAAATTTACCTGGATTAAATTTGTCTGCTTTATTCTCCTAACTTTGCCTGGCCTCTGTTTCAGGTGAGCCTTGTTTTAGGCATCCCAGCCATTCATCAGGTGCAGCAATGGCTGCTGGTGGCCCAGTCYCTTTTGTGGGAGCTAAATTGGTGTTTGTCCAAGCAGAGAACCCGAGGATCAGCTGTCCATCAAAGCAGGCAGCTGGGCACAATTAGGCTCCTAAACCCACGGCAGTGAAATCACATCGCAGTGTAAACACATTATGCAGTCATTAGCACACTTACGCCACCGAAATGTAATAAAGCAGCTCTGATTAGCAGGCTCTGATGCATTAAAAATCTCCTTTTTATTTAATACTCTTTCACAGAGYGGTGAGCAGCTGCACAAAGGGAATCACAGAACAGCACATTCAGTTTAGCACAGGATTGGGAGCGAGGGTTGAGCACCAAGTGAGGCTCCAAAAAGTGCGTCCAAATGTTGGTGACCACTTCAGACACTTAAAACACTTTTCCAAAGGACTGAGCTCCTGGGGAGATTAGTTGAAACTCTCTAATTGGTTTTGCTCTATAAACATAGGAGATTATTTCTGTTTACATTTGCAGAAGATTTTGATTTACAGTYGATGTTTTATGTCTTCCTCCTCAAGGAACCAGTGCATTTTCAGTCTCCATGGAAATAATCTTTCTGAAGTAAAAGGGATGTGCAAAATATTTCCTGAATTAGATACAAAATATATCACTTTTGTTCAATTGCTCCTGAAGGCAAATTCCACTTCTTTAAGAAAAAATCTGAACTGTGGATGAAACAATGGTTGCAGGATTAAGAAATCACAAGAGTCAAACTCTTCAAATGGTGCAATGMAGAGTGGCAGAAGCAGAAAAGGTAAAGATCCAAAATACCCACTCTTGGAACAGCAGCGAGAATAAACTGTCAGGAAAAAAGAAAGAAAAACAGCTCTGTTACATTTTATTGAGGACACACAATGAATCTTTTTCCTTTTTAAATGCTGAAAACAAAATTTCCCAAAATGTGACTGATCCCTGTCACCCAGCTCTGAGAGCTGAGAAATTTAAAGGTTATACTCAGAAACACTATCAAAAACCATGGAATTACAAAGTGGTCTGGGTTGAAAGGGACCTTAAATCCCARCYAGGGCCACCCCCTGCCTTGGRYAGGGACACTTTCCWCTAGAGCAGGTCACTCCWRRCCCTGYCCAGCCTGGCCTTGGACACTTACAGGGATGGGGGTGGATAAATAAAYCAAACAATTAAATCAGTCAGTCATAAAGCACATTACCTGAAGAAATGGGGTAAGACTTTATTACAGGCAGATAAATTAGTGTGGTGTTACTTGGGTGAGGGTTGGAAAGCACTGGGATTGCCACAGGAGTCACAGAAATCCTCTGAGCTTCTCAGTTTTACAGATTTCACTGTCTGAAAGCAGGGCCTGTGCCTATCTGCCATTTCAATCATCAGAWCAGGGCAGAACATACTAAAGGAACACATTATTTTTTTTTTTTAGATTGTGTTCAATTGTCTACTGTGACGTACAAATGGCTCCCACTGAACCACATTGGCTTTTAAGCGTTTAAGCTTCAAAGCGATTAATTTCTAATGCTAATTAAATGCAGTTGGAAAAAACAGTTAGAAAAATAAACAACAAAATCAGGCTTTAGAGAACAGAGTTTGAACTGGAAAGCAGTTTCCCTCCATCAGTGTTGGCCACTGACAATTTGTAGGTGCTGATACGGTCCACAAGCAGGGCTGAGAGCCTTTCTGACAAAAAAAGTTGTTTATAAATACACACTCTGTTCTTTCACTAAGCTGCTCATGCTTATTAGGAGCATTAATTATCAACTGCTCCCCTAGAAACTGAAATTCACACAGATGTGATTATCTCTGAAGTTTACAGCCTGTTGATCCCTGTTCTGCAGAGACATTAATTATCAGCAACTGTCACAACAAGTCCAACTGGTGATACAGCTTATGCAGATTTCCCTCTCTCTCCAAAGGACAGAAAATTCCCTTCCTTGTACCTGGTTTTCCTCTTTAGTTAACAGCACTGCAGGAAAAGAGCGGTCAAGGATGGGGCTTTTCCTAGAGGGTTCTGGTTTGCAAACCCAAAGATTGAAAACAAAGTCCTTTTTTGGCCTTGAAAGTCCACCTAAAGATCCTGAGATCATGCAAACAAYGAGCTGTAAAACCATTTTAAAAGAGAAAACCCCAGTTCCTCCAATGTTTATCTTCAGTGTTTGCACAGTATGTTGCCTGAGGTACTTGACTGCATATAAAATAGGGTTTTAGGCCTTCTTTTCAAGGACATTAATTATGTTGTTAGAAAACACGTTCAGCCTTTAGAAAACTTGCACTACTGTGCTGCTCTCAAAGGATCATCCTTCTAATCTGCTCAAATTCAAGATCCCAAAGAGTTTATGACATTTACTGCTTTGCAGATCTGCCCCACCTAAGGCTCCAATCTGTTGCCATTTAAGACTCCTAAAAAGTGATGTGGGTGTCTGGGTAAGCAGGTCAGGTCCTACAAGTTTGGGTTTTTTTCTATTGTTGTTTTCAGAAGATACATGAGGATAGTCTTGGTTGAAACACAGCATTCCTGTTTTTTTAAGTATTGTTTAGGACTCAATTCATCAAATAAAATCAATTCAAAGCAGAAAAAGATCCTGGACATTATGATTTAATTTTAAATCCTTTCATCTCAAGCTATTTCTGCTCATGAAGACCACCCCTAATTCCAGACCAACTCTCCTGTGAGTGCTGCAAAAACTGGACATTTCCAGAGTTTTGAGACACCAGGTTCTCCATGAGGCTCCAAAACACTGGGACCTATGTTGTGATCTTGTTCCCTTCATCTCATGGATCTGGGTTCTTCCATTTCTAACTCCAAATCAAACCCAGGAGTGTGACCAAGGACTCACAAATGTCAGGACTTTGTTCCCAAATCCCAAACCAGAAGGTATCAGTCCTGCAGCAATGTGCATCAGTTTAGCCTTGKATTTATGAAATTCCTGTGTTTGATTCTGGAAAATCTTGGTAAGTTTGCTAAATAATTTCATTTGCAAATAATAATTAAATGTTTTAAAAGTGAATTTGCTTTGCTGCAATTTTTCCTTTGGCAATAGTTTGACACCAATTGTGTTTGAAGCTGAGTTTCTCTGTCTCTTTTAAAGCTTAACACCCAAGTCAGGGAGGGAAATTAGAAGGAAAGTAAGGGATCTGTTTTAGGTGAGGGAAGAGTGTAAGGCCACAAAAGAAGTCGCTACAGTGTCAAATCAAATGGAAAATTTCACTTTATACCGTCCTCTTAAATAGAGTTTTTATGACAGTGGCAAGAYAATCTTGTTAAAAATRYATCATAGAATCATGAAATAGTTCRGGTTGGAAGGAGATGACCTTKAAAGKTMCTCCTGCAGGTTCTCCACAAGGCCAGAGTGCTCAGAGCCCCATCCAACCTGAYCCTGAAKGGTTCCAGGGATGGGGCAGCCACAGCTTCTCTGGAAAACCTCTTCCAAAGCTTTAAAACCCTCATTTTAAACAGCCTTTCCCTTATATCCAATCTTAGTTGAYCCTCTTTTAGTTTCAAACCATTAACCCTTGTCCTGTTTGACATTCCACTGGATGACATCCCACCCTTCAGCCTGGTGTCACCTGCACATGCTGAGCAATTCCTTGGGTATTTCAARAACACCTCCACTTCCATGCTGAGTGTGATTCCAATAAAAACTGCTCCACAACCAAAATYACCATTAGAAGAATCAATTTTCCCTGAGGTTCATACATCAGTAATTTCTCTCCATGCTTCTCATCTTTTGACCTAGTCTCCAAATAATCAGGTTAACATCCATCTTGGTAGAACAGATTCTGTTCCACTCCAGCTCATCCTCGTGGTGATTTTTGATGTAACAGATTCTGTTCCACTCCAGCTCATCCTCGTGGTGATTTTTGATGTAACAGATTCTGTTCCACTCCAGCTCATCCTTGTGGTGATTTTTGATGTGCCCATCCATTCCCAGAGCTGGGGACAATGAGCAGACACTCTCAGTTGGCCCTGCCTGTTTTGCATGCTGGTGTATTAATATCATGGCTATCCTTCTGTTTTCCTCCTTTTTTTTATTTTATTTGTCCTCTCTGAAAAAAAAAATAATAATCCAACCCAACAGCTGCAGGCTTTGTAAATATTAGGAAAGAGTTCATTAAATAATCATGTTATGACCAGCAAGATGGAATGACAAAGTTCACTTGGCCACTGCTTTTTAATAAACCACAATTCACACTCAGACTTTAATATGACTCCTGTAACAACAAGAGATTTGTGAAGAAAATATAATATTTAAGTGTGTTCTCTACATAACGTGGATTTATCTCTGAAAGTGTGGTCTTCATAATTTTGGTTTAAATGGGTTTTTCAAATGCATTTCGKTTTTCTATGCTGAATCAATGTCAGAAGTAATTTTTCTCCAGAGAAGAAATTCCTTCAAAAYGTCAACTACCCACTGCAATCTCAAATTGAATTATTTCTTTTTTATCCTGTAGTAGCCAATATTTGCTAAAGATTGYAKTTTGGTTTAATATGCTGTRCATTKTAATTTAATTTTTTTTTTCAAAACAAAAATATTTATTAAATCCACAAGAGTGGGAAAGCATCRGAGCTCCAATTCAGCTTGCTCAGATAACACTTGATGAAAAACATTCAAGGAAATTCCAGGGTGTTATAAGAACTTGGAAAGAAAATCCAYTTCAGAATGGAAGGAATGGGCAGAAAACACTTTAAATACTGAGCACACAGATTTGTTTGAACAAATGGTGGAGTSCCCACCCCTGGAAGGATTTCAGAGACCTGTGAATGTGACACTTGGGGACATGGGTTAGTGGTGGCCTTGGCAGCRCTGGAGGAAAGGTTGGAGTTGATCTCAGAGAGCTTTTCCAACCTAAATTCATCAGTGATTCTGTGAAATAGACATTCAATAAATGAAAAAAATCTATGCACAGAGTTAATAAACTAAACCATGCTGCCTCTCAGCAGTACAGTGACACACCAAGTACAGTGACACACCCAGTTCTTTGCCTGAAGTAATTCCATTTACAAATACAAAGATCTTTTTCCTAGATATTTATGCAGCACTGTAGTCATTTTGCAGCCTCTGGAAGAGAAATATTTCGTAAATAAAGATGGTTTCAGTTGAAAAGAAATGGCATGTGGGGTGATGGATATAGAGTGAGAAATGATTGTTGATTCCATTATGTTTACAGACAGCYGGGGTGAGTTCTGGCCCACTCTGAGCTCTCATCTTGACACCTCTAAATGCCGTTATTCCTATTATTCCTAAGACCCAATTAACTTGTGTTTTATTTCCTGCTGGACTCTTGTTTCCCAGCAGCTGATTTAAAAGCTTGTCTTTCTTTCCCATTTCCATTGAGCACAGCACACTTTTGGGCTGGCAGGAATTCCACCAATGCCGAGTCAAGGACGCTGAAATCGAGCCCTGATTTTGTTCTCTTTCCTCGTGTCAGGTCGTTTCAAGAAATTCTGATTTGTGTATTCATCGAAAGGACAGGGTCTACTGTAACATTTCTGAGGGTGAATATCAAGCGTGTCTGGGACCCCAGGGTGGAAATACATGATTGATGTTTTGCTACTGCGCCAGCACGACCTGGAGTACAAATGTGACACCGAGTCACACATGGGGATCAGGCASGAGGCAATTCTCTGCCAGAGCTGATGTAGACCTGCAAGAAAATTGAAGCCCCTTTATCCAGACCAAAAGGAGCAGTTTTTTCTATATTTGTTTTGGATTTTTTGTTGTTTTTGGTTTGTTTTTTGGGGGGGAATTTTTGTGAATTTTTTTTTTGGTTGTTTTTTTGGGGGGAGGGTTGTGGATTATTTGGTTTTTTTTTGTTTTTTTTTTTTTTTTTTTTTTTTTTTTTTGGTTTTTTTTTCATTTTTTTCTTTTTAAATAAAAACAAAAGTAAGAATTAGAAAAGGCCTCATTGGGCTTAAGTCCTTTAGTGGACTTAGAAAGACGTGCCATCAAATTTAACAAATACCTTCACTCAATGACTGCAATAATGCAGCTTTAAAATACTTCCATGGAATTTCACCATCTTTCCTTTYCAAGTGGCTGGTTTCAAAGTTTATTTCCTTGTGAAGTCCGGGCAATGTCAAAATTCTCCTTTATATGCTATCCAACAGTGTATGTTTACATTCAAMGCATAAGCACAAAATTAATAGGGCTGAGAGATTTTGCTAATCTTCTGAAACGTTCTAAAGGTCTTTTTAAAGAATAAATAGAATAAGTCCATCATCAAAGCCAGAATCCACGTCAGTGTAATGTTTTATTTGAGCACGGCTCATATCTGATTGATCTTGTTTAAGAATGACTCATCAGCTGAAAAAATAAAAATGGGATTATTTGGAGCTGTGGTATCATTGCTGTGTTCAAACTGACACAGAAGGAGATTAATTCCTGTAACTCCCGTTGGCAGCCCCGCCACGATGTCACTGCGGATCAGCCGTGCTGGGATTCAGCTTTGTGTCCCTGAGGTAAATTTCATCTCTTGGATAACAAAAGAGTAAAAAGGAGAAATCAGCTGGTGGAATATCTGACCTACAGGGCAAACAGGCAAACTGAGCTCCAATCAAGTCTTTATTGGGGCTGAATGCCAGGACCTGCATTAGCTCTGCTCACCYGTGTGGAATTTCTGGAATTGTGGCCCCATAAAATTCCTGATAATTCCCRAAGGTTCTAATGACTTGTGGGGTTGTACAATTTCAATTAAAACACCGTTTTCCCTGGATTTCTCCCTGTTGTTTACCTTGCACAGAAGGCAATCCTTTGGCATTTGGAGGGAGAAAAAATTTTGCACTTGGACAACTTGATTGCTCCCACCCTGAAGATTGCAGAGTCTTTGCTTATCATTTAAACATAATTTTGAGATGCTTTTTGAAGTGACAAATGCTTCGTGGGGGAGAGTCTTCCTTAGCGAGGTCATGTGAGTGATAGAATTGCTCATTTTAATAGAGAATTTTAGAAAATGTGMATTTGGTGTTTTCCAAAAAAAATGGAAAAATGCCCAATGGTTGAAGAGGTTACAGAAATGAAGGTAAGAAACCTCCAAAAAGTCTGCAACATTCAAAGAGCTCTGGAAGTGCCTTTTCTCTGTCCTGTTTGCCATCATTTAGGAATGGAGTTGGATAAATATTAAATGGATGAACATGCCCAGGTCAGATTTTTTTTTACCACTCTGCAGCCTCAGCCCTTTGAAGAGGGGAATTGGTTGGTGCTTTTCAGCTGCAGAGAACAAGGGAGAATGGCCTTGGAGTGTCAGGAACAGGTTTGGATGGGATGTTGAGAAGGAATCCATCCCAGTGAGCTCAAGGACACTGCCTTAGATGTGTATTTAGACCGACAGGCACCAAGGCTTTAAATCCATCAGTAGAGAGGTTGCAAACCCTGTTTTTCCTATGATTGTTTCATATTATTTTATTTAAAAGAACCCTCATTAGCACATGTATCATCATGAGAAACGTTACATATGGAGAGCAAAGCTAAATGTGCAGAATTCTGGTATCTTATTTTATAAAACCAAAATACAAAACCCACCAAAATGAGGAATCCAAACCCAACATACAACAATGGAACAAATCCTCCCTCCCAGAAAAATTAACAAACTACCATAATCTTTGTAAATTCARTAAGGTTAGGATACCAGCTCTGAGGCTGCAAACGAAGCAGTTTTCAGCAGATTTTTATTAAAATTAAGGAATACACAAGAYAATATTAGCATAAGTTGCCTAGAGGAGTGGGAGTGGGTGAGTTGTTTGGTTTATGGTTTTTTTTTTTTTCCTTTTTGACAATTGGGAATAAGATTTTTTTTTTCATGTCTGCATAAAATATAAATGAACTGTAACATTCTTATAAATAACAAAATTCTCAGAGGCCTCTCAGCAAATTGCCTACAAAATGCAATTCTTAGAAACCAGTAGATTAGTAATTTATGCCTAGCTCCTGTGGGCTTTTCTGTTTGGTGGTTAATTTAAAACTTTTCCCCCCTCCCAAGAAAAATAAATTAAAACCAAAAATTAATAAAAAGTTTCTTCTGTTTTTCCTGGGAAATAGCTCTGCAAAGTTTGCAAACAACCTGCTGGAGAAAGCCACTTGGCTTGAAAAGGGGCGTCACATAATGAACATTACATTAATGCAAATGAGAAATATAATAATTGTTTTACAAACTTTGACCAAAAGTGGTTTAACAAGCAGAGATATAAAAAAAAAAAAAACACAACCCAAACTGGGAGGAACACTTTCATGGTGGCAAAGTTTTTGTTTAAAAAGAAGGAAGGAAAGAAGGAAGGAGGGAGGACAACAAAGGAGATGGTGCATGAACATCTCCTCCAGCAGCCCTGCAGCAGTGGAATGAGGAGGAGGAAAGGAAGAAAAGAATTCCTGGCTATAAAAATAACAATTATCCAGTCCTCCCCTGTGGATCCTCCCCAAAAGAAGGGGGAGAAAGGCAATGAGTAGAAATAGCTGATAAGTGGGAGTATCACTACACACTGTTGTACCTAAACACGCGGAGAGCCAGGGACCCAGGAAGACAATCTTAATTAATTTCACTCTCAACATATAATTTCCAAAGAGCCCCAACTTTAGTGGCTTCTTTTCTCTGCTGTTCTGAAGTTATTTTAGCAGATGGGCTCTTACGCTGAAAGTTGAATGATTTTTGAAAATTTCAATGTACACTGAATTCCAGAGTGTTGATGTGAACATAATTGATTTCTGAATTTACCAGCGTTTCTCTCCTGCAGTTAAACAGAACTTGTGCACTAGAAATGAAGCCACTAAAGAAAGTTTTAACTGGTTATTAAGACTCCATGTTTTTCATGCTTAATAATCCTATCCTTTCTGCTGTTCTATCACCAAATTAATTCCACATGGATGCAATGTATCCTAAAAGGGAGACCTCCTGAGACAGCCTTTTCCAGAGGCATTACAATACAAAATAAGACAGGGTTGGTGGATCACATATTTGCAAAGGGAAGCGAAAAATTTGGATTCCCATCCATGCCATCAATAGTAATTTGCACAGACCACCACAAATTGCACCTGACTCCTTAAAATAAACAACAGCCACWATCTTATCACCTTCATTTGCTGTGGAGGCATTAGAAAGAGGAAAAATTTACACAAACATTCTCAGCTCATCCAAGAGATGTTTTTCTACACATTTTTAAAGCTGATAACTAGCTAGTTCTTAATAATTTCCTTATTAAGGCAGAGTAAAAAAAATATTGCTTCAGTTGGCAAAAATAATTTGGCCTGAGTGTTCTCCCTAAAGATTTGGGCAAGATTTCCCTACCAATATTAAGTCCATAAGGAGTGCATTAAAAATTTAAAAGATCAAGTTTAAATAAGCATTTTGCTATTTTTTTTTTCTTTTAAACATCATGTGAGCAATCTGATTTTGTAAAGGACTAAATGCAGAGCTGGTGAATCCAAATGCCACAGGTTTAGGAACAAAAGGTGGCTGTGATGTGACTGTGGTGTCCCAGGACAGCCAGACACAGAAAATCAGGACCAGCACCAGAGCTATGGCTTTCCACATAGCTTAAAGATACAGATATAAAGATATAAAGATGTAACTTCAAAGATATAAAAAGTTACAGGTTTTGCATCTATAAAAATAGGCTCTGTTGCCTCGACACCAAATTTCTGTCCCTCTGCACCCCAACCCTCTTCATCCTCCTGGGCTGAGCAGYTGTGATGCTTAAACCAATTCTCACATAGGAGATAAAATTATGAAGGAAASTCAGCTTGATCTTCATAACTCACAGATTGTTTGCCAGAGGAGYGAAAACATCTTTATATTGTGCTCATTCCCAGGGAATCTGAGGGCTCCTTGGGAATATTTGCAATTCTGTTCAAAGCATCTCAAACCCTTTTCTCCATCATTACAGGGTAATTCCTATTCCTTCCCTTGCAGTTTGGGAGTTCTGTGAAGGTTGAGGTGCAAAACCCCAAAAGTTCCTTTGGAGGATAAGGTCCTGCATTTCCTGGGTACCCCTGTGGTTTCCTRTGCTCAGAGAGATGATTCTGCACAATAATAACATAAAATGTAAAATATAAAATGGTGTCYCTTTGATTCATAACTCAGTAAGTTCAGAAATCCCATAAAGGCCCCACTCACCTGAATTTTCATTCCTAATAAAACACAAGGAAAGGAATACAAAGTGTCATCTACATTTGTACTAAATTATAATAAGCTTTATATTTTCACAGTGTTGCAAATTCAACAGTGTTTGACTAAGCAAAGGAAAGATTTGTTATTCAACTTGTTTCTGGATTAAAAATTTTCTCTGAAGAGCAAGAGAGTAATTTACAAAAAGTACAATGAAATAATGAAAAATAGAGGAGCTAATATATTTCCTCTTCAGTTGAATTACAAGAAAACACATCAGTGAAACAGGTGATATTGTATTTTAATAATGCTGCAGAGGTACCAGGGGGGAGACAGCAATGGAGATATTCATTAATATCCAATAACAAAGCAAATGCARGGAGCAAATGCTGCTGGCCTTATCCTGGCAAGAACCCATATTAAATTCATTGAGAATTACTTAAATCAGAGGGAATTCATAACCTAAAGTTAATTTTTAACATTCATCCAGTCACACAGCTTCAGATAACACTGTAACTGCAGCACTGGACTCCAGAAAATCCTCAAATTTAAAAACATGAAGTCTTAAACTGTCAAAAAAAGCGCAGAATGCATCTACAGAATATGTAGATGGAGATCTGTAACTAGGAAATCTGGGAGGTGGGGATTTTGTTTCTATTTTGTTTTCCAAGAATAGCTGTAAAGATAGAAGAATCTCTGATTTTATTTGACATGTGTCAGTAGCATAAAAATGTCCAAATAAACCAGATAATCATCACTCATGAAATGTCAGTCTGCTCTAGGCACGCTCCATGGAAGGCTCCTTCACATGAGCTAGAAGTGAATATTTACTTATGGCCAACTCCAGCTTCAAATATTTACAAATTGCTTGAAAACCAAAAAAAGAACATTTAAATCCTCTGAGAAATCTGTCTTAAAAAATGTCTTGTCTCAGAAAGGAGGGAGTTCAATGGTAAGAAAGGAAACTTACACAATATAAATTTACATACCTGAATAAATGATTTCTRGCATATGAAACAGGCTGGAGGAATTCACAAAGCTGATAACTGCCTTAAAAATGTTAATATAGTTAAAGAGAGTTTAACATAATGTCTAGAAATGTCTAGAACCCAAAAAATCCTCAAAAATTTCAATATGCACTCAGTGAGCCATTAACTGRCTGAACTTCAGCCTCTGTATTAAATCAGCTATGGACTTCACAACACTAGAAAAATCTACAAAATCTGAATTYCATCAAGCAAAAAAACCCTCTTCTATCACTACTTTGCTGCGTAGAGTCCTTTCATATCCTGCTCTCACAGACTTGAAACTCAAGTTGTGAAAATTGGAATGAACAACTTGAAAATTGGAATTAACTACTTAAAATTGGAATTAACTTCAAAATTGGAATTAATTACTGCAAACTCCTCACACTGGTGATCACTGCTTCCCCTCAAGGACACRTATTGGAAATTCCCACATAAAATTGACAGTGCCACAGATTGTATAATTTCTTACGATCACTGCTTATTGTGCAGAAATCTAAACTTATTAACACAATATTTCTATAGATTATTGTAAAGCAAAAATCCATTCTGACACTTAAAAAGATGGCAAAGGACTTTAAACCCAAAGTGATCAAATAATCTAAAGAGCCTTTTTTTCATCTGAACTAATCCAAGTATTCCCAGGATTGTGCATTTTCTTACAGCATTCCGAGGCTTTTCTGGAAGGATGTGAGGACCAGAGGTAATTCCCTCTGATTTGAAGTTTTCAGTGGCAAAAACAACAATGTGAGSAATTTCTAGTCAGACTTCCCAGCTGCAGCAGGTGACTTATGAGGAGAGGTTGAGGGAAATGGTTTTGTCTGAGCTTGAGATAAGATTTGGAGAGATCTTAGTGCCCCTTCAGCTATCAAAAAAAGACACAGAGAGAAGACACAGTGAGATTCCTCTTGGAAGTGGAAAGTGAGAAGGGGTGAGAGAAAAGGCAAAGGACACAGGTGGAAACAGGAAATTTATTAAAGAGAAAAAGGGGAAATTACTGAATATAATATTAAAATGTGCATTATAGGCACCATAATATAATGTAATATATATTATGTATATTGGGTTTGAATAAAAAGGGGAATTTTTGATTTGATATTGGGATGAAATCCTTCCCTGTGAGGGTGAGGAGGCCCTGGCACAGGGTGCCCAGAGAAGCTGTGGCTGCCCCTGGATCCCTGGCAGTGCCCAAGGCCAGGCTGGACAGTGGGGCCTGGAGCAGCCTGGGACAGTGGAAGGTGTCCTTATCCATAGCGATTCTCCAAAATTTCCAAAATTTCTCCAAGCAACCTGTTCCAATGTTTTATCAATATTATCATATCATTATATATTTTTATGTAGAGACAACCACAGAATCATTGACAGGTTTGGGTTGGAAGGGCCCTTAAATCCCATCCAGTTCCATGGCAGGGACACCTTCCACTGTCCCAGGCTGCTCCAAATCCTGTCCAACCTGGCCTTGGACACTTCTTGAATATCCTGAATTTGATGGTTCATGTGATTCAATGTAGAACTTAATCTACCTATTTTTGTCATCATATGTGGCCAATGAATGTCATTAAACATTTATTACTRATTGGGTTTATTGATATTTTTCCTAGAAGACGTAATTAATTGCAATTGATTGATGAATTATGAATCAGTGTATAGGTAGATATTATTAAACAAAGGAAAAAATAGTGATGATCCAAAAGCTGTTAATTAATTGGGAAAGAAAGGCAGAAGTCCTAGAAGTCATAAATTATATTTGTTCATAATATCTATTATCTCCTCAGTCTGTTTCTTATTCAGGAAGAGAAAATTAGTTTGCCAGTCCTTGACCTGATTTTGTTCCCTGTCTTTTCCATTATCCATGTGGGCAAATAGACTTTRCAGGTGCTTGGCCTGAAGTCTGGATGGCTGCAAGGTTGGGACTACAGACCAAGATCAGCTTTGGATTTTTAATGTCTGCARTACTCCTGATCCAGCAATAAAGCACCAATCCTTGTTTATCAAAGAGAAAAAATATATATATATATTCCCTTATTTAACTCTTGTCTAGGTGCTCAAGCATTTAAAAATCCAGGAGGAAACACCATGAACAACCCCTGTGCTGGAGAGCAGAGGGGACAGAAGCAGTGCTGGGGAAGATCCTGCTCCTGATGAGCTGAGGAGGAGGAATGAGAGTCAGGGCACTGATTTATGGCTGAACTGGATCATCCAATGCCATCCATAAATGGCCATGACATGCTGCTTCTTCTGCACTGGARTTAAGAGGGTGAAATAAAATTCTCCCTATTTTTCTCATCATTAAAATGTAAAAGTTTTTTTTTTCCTACTAGTGAGACAGTTTGAGTCATTGCCAATTATAATTAACATTTAATTAACTTTATAATTGACATTTGGGTATGTGTGCCCGATATTAAGGACTTGCATGGTACAGAACTTCTGTAACAGCCCCTTCATCACACATCAAAAAAAAAAAAAAAAAAAAAAAAAAAAAAAAAAAAAAAAAAGTAATTTAGAGGCAGAAAATGCTGTGTTTCAAAAATGACACTGGCAAAGAGGGAAACAATCCTGGAGAGAAGTGTAAAAATTTGATATAGGTTGTGAAAAGCCCACAGCATCCTGAGGTATTTGCTGTGTGGACRTGGGTCAGTTCCTGTCCTTTTCAGTCTGGAATAGGCTTGAATTTTTTTTTTTTTTTAATGTAAATCTTTATGCCAGAATCCCAGCCCTTCTCCCAGTCTCCCTGTTTTTATGTCAATCCATGAGCTTTTCCATCTCATTTTCTCCCCCATTCTGCTGAGGAATGGGGGTTGCAAAGAATTGTCAAAAAATGTGATTAAAGATGACAATATAAATGTGTTATTTGGAGCACAAAAAGACTCTCTAGAAATACGTAAGAATATAGCAAACAATGCAAGTTTTTATTTGGTTTGGTGAGCTGTTCATTAAAAAAAAAGGATTTTGAGTTCCCTGGCATATGATTTGAGAGCCAGGCTGCTAATGGAATGTAATGGCAGAGCAATATTCCAAACTCAGTAGCTATTATTATTATTATTATTATTATTATTATTATTATTAATAATAATAATAATAATAATAATAATAATAATAATAATAGTAGTAGTAGTAGTAGTAGTACAATAATAGTAGCTAAGTAGCTATTGTGTAAAATAATTTTCAGTGCAGCTTTCTTCCATAAATTCCTCTAATTGTTTTATTGTCCTCAGTACACTGTTGGTATCCAAGGCACCTATGACAAGGAAATCCAAAATATATTCACAGGTTATTTCCTTTTTATTGGATCTGGAATTTGTATGCTGTGGTTTTCACTGGGAGTTTTCTATTTCTTATATTTGAAGAAATATTGAGAAATAAGTCCTCACTCACTTTCTGTTTGAGATTTTCTAATGTCTCCTCCACAGTTTGCTTTATAACTTCCCCAAGCAGAAGAATCTCAGTTTATTTAATGTATCCATTTTCAGAATGAAATAGATTAAATTTTATTCCTGAAGTCATATTTGTTCCTGTTCTACATTCATTATTTTTACTTCTTTTATTCCCCCGTGGTTTTACACTGTGGTACAATTATATCTTCTCTCTTGTTCTCTTATCCTTTTCCTAATTTTTCACATAATACSTGCTTGCTGAACTCGCACTAAAGCTGATATTTCCATACAATTATTCGTGATGTGATTTCAAGAGCACTTTTGTGAGCACTAACACTGGTTTAGAGCCAACCCCATGTACTGGCAGAGCTGATTTTCAGCAGACACCTCACCAGGTGAGTCCCTCTTCCCACATTTTTGCCCCCACACTTCCCTGTGGATGCTCTCTGGAGGAGTTCACCGATGGATTCACTCTGCTTTAGGAAAATGTGTATCACTCAGCCTTTTCCACCTCTGTGGGAGCTTTTATTCTGCATGGAGGCTAATTAGATAACAGATTTATGTTGGTGAATTCCTCTTGCAAACCTTCCAGGACCCTCTTTGGACACTCCAATGCTGGGGAATTCCTCACAGGCACTTCAGCAAAAATGAATTTTCAGTTTTAACCAAATCCTCTGTCCAGTTCCTTGCCAAGAGGGCCCAASTGTAAGAGACAAAACCTGCCCATTTTGAAGCACATTTGTACCCCCTAATACACTGTTATTTCACAATATCAAGTTTATGCACATTGCATCCCTTTATACTTTATCTTTTACATTTTATATATTTACAATTTTATGTGTTATTGCTGGCAAATGAAGCGTTCCTGCATTTTTCTTTATCATCACGAGCACTGAAAGGAAACTTATCATGAAATCTGAAAGGAAATTTACCCTGAAATCTGAAAGGAAATTTACCCTGAAATCTAAAAGCAGACTTGGGGGTTTGGGACTGAAGGATCCCCTCCTCTTTTCCTCCTGCAGAAGAGAAGAGCTGCTGCCATGTGATGGTGCATTGGGTACCAGCAGGATCAGCCCAGGTACCCCCTGAAGCTGAACAATAATCACTTTCTTCCTTCCTTGCAATCTTTGATAAAACATCAGAACAGCAGCAGGACCTGGGAGAACCATTCCAATCAATTCAAATTTGCTGCATATTTAAAAAACAAACAAACAAACAAACAAAAAAAAGAGATACATTTAAAAATGGCATTTCTTGAACAGGAGAAAAAAATTATTTTTTTCTCTTTTATTTTATAGAACCACAGAATCATGGAATGGTTTGGGTTTGAGAAGGGACCTCAAAGCCCATCCAGTGCCACCCCCTGCCATTTCAGGGACATTTTCCACTGTCCCAGGCTGCTCCAAACCTGTTCCAACCTCACAGTAGTTATTTAAAACCAAACGAGTTACTAATGGGATTTTCYTCCTTTCTTCTCTCCCTCTCTTCATCTTGCATGATCTCACTTTTCACACCTGCTGTTTATTCTGTATTTATGTTTCTCATTTTCACCTTACACAGATTACAGCAGCACGGATTTTTCTTTTTTTATTCTCTCCTTAATAGCAGTTCCTTGGTCTAGGATTTGAAGAATGTGATTCAATTCACTTTCCAGAAACACCATTAGCTGTCACCTCTATTATRTTTTCCCTTGGGTTTACCTTGATATTACTCAGTATTTTCTCAGCTATTTCAGATTTCCATTTCTGGCAGCTTTCCTGCCAGCTCACACTGTTGCCTGCCATTTGCWGAAGTGAAAGTCATTAATAATTATGGTAATTATTTGATCCTCTGCTTGCTGTGAGCATGGCTGGGGTGAGTGGCAGTGACAAATCCGTGACTTGTGTGACCCGTGCTCGGGAATCCTTCAGGGAATTTGCAGCCTTGTGAGAAGGGTCCTGTGGTCTCCAGGGCTGGCAGAAGCTGTTGCCTTGACAGTTTTTAATTATGGCACAGACACAGTTAAGGGCATTAAAGGGTTTTACCTGTGTTTTTAATAGGATTTCAGGTGCACAACTCGACAGAGTGGAGGAAACGCTGGACAATGCACCCTGTGTATAGCACAGAAACAAGTTTTATAGATTTTACAAATCTATCTACAATTCCCCAGTAAGAAACTTAACAAATGAAGTCATGTCCCCCTATTCTAAAGGATTTTTCCCTGGAATGAAGCCAGAGCTCAGTTTACACAATGTCTTCCAGAGAGAAGGCTCCACCCATCAGGTTTGAGATAGCACAGAGCACGCTGACCCCTCACTGGGGATGTTTGGGTTTTCTGCCCAGCAGAACCCCAAAACTGAGCTGGAATATCAGAATTACAAGCATGTAGGCTAAGGGTACAAGGGATACATAAAGGGTGCAGAAAGTGTCTAAAAGGGTATCTAAAATATATAAAAGGGTATCCAAAAAGAAAAGGCAAAAATCATCAGGCATCAGAACAGCTGCCTCAGCAACCAGAGCCTTTTATTCCTTCTACTTTCCTGATGGAAGATGCTCTGGATTTGGAGGAATGATGGGGCTGGGGCAGTCTGCAGCTTGCAGATGGGTGAAGTGATGGTCAGAAAGGGACAAAGTGCACAGAGTGAGGGGAAGGGGAATGGGAACAAAGAAATAAGGCAAAGATGCATGTACCTCAGGAAAGAGGGGTAGGGAAGACAAGAGACCTCTGAATGGGAGCCAGAGGTGTGCCCTGAAGGGGCAGCAGCACTGTGGGGACAGGGACAATGCAATATTGGATATCAGATCACATCCCTGTGCAAAAGGAAGGGAAAAGAAAGAAGGAATGCAACAAGTATTAACATTATGGATTCCAGCTTCAAGCAGCGATCTCCTTTTCCAGCTGATAAGAGATGAGGAAGGAACAGGACACACACAAAAATTTATTCCTTCTAAATGGAAACAAGAAATTACAGATGCAGCAAATCAATCACCAGGAAGCCCAAATCACCAAGTTTTGCTGTTGTAAAACAAATTTGTAAATTCACTCATCAAATTAAACTCCATGCCTAGCTTGATGTTTTGGCTTTGATAGATTTGGAATGGGATGTTGAATACTGTTTTCTGTTTTCTTAAGATTTCTGTCCCTCTTATAAATGACACAATGCAAGAAAAAGACTCCAGGACATGAAAGATTAATCCTATGTCACCACTCTGACCAGAAGCATTTTTTGATAAATTAATTTCCTTGAGCCAATAAAGCCTTGCCCCTTCCCATAAATTGTATTGGGAGTTATCTCTAATTATGTGTTACGTGTCCAGCTATCTCTGATCTTCTTTCAAATACCAAATCTCTCAATAAAATTTATCMACATCAAACTTCTTATGCTTTTTGATTACACCAATGATGAAATCATTCATCAGAATTACTTTTCAAATTGTGATAAAATCACGATTAAAGCACCAGTGATCTGTACTTTAACTTCCAGGTGGAAGAAAGGGGGTTTCTGAAAGTCATACYGAACACGTGCATACAAAATAATACAGAATACTCATTAAATTCCTCCAAACTCTGACTGTATTGATTAGCAGTCAAACTGTCAGGGATTTGACCTATTTGCTCTTCCACGTGGCATCCWTCTGACATTTACTGTAAGGAGCAGAAATGTGCCTCCTCTTCCAGTAGGATCTGGTAGCAAAGGAGGAAAGGCAGAGAAGAAACAAAGAAAGCAAGAAAGTGGGAGTGCTGACAGACATATCCTGGTTTGCTCTTGGCTCATTTAAATTAATTATAAATTATCCAACATGCACACAAGCTATTCTTTTACATRTTCTTCAGACCATGGAAATGAGAGATGAGAGGGTTGCACTTCCAGCTTTTGCTTTCTCTGGGTGGTTACACAGTGGGAAATTTCAACAATCCTGAAATGACACCACCCATGGGATCTCCGTGGGCAAAGCATCAGCACTGGAAGCCTCTTCTGTCGTGTGTAAACCAGAAAGGGACTGGCTCCATTTYTGGCTTTCCAGAAGAGAAGGGCATGACAGGATCCATGTCCATTCAGGAAACATAAAGAATTCCAGAGCAGCTGTTCAGATCGAGCATTTCCCCTCCCAGCATGGTTTGGTGTGGGGGCAAACATTGAACATTGAAGTGCACATTTCCTTCTCTGTCAGGTCAGATATTTTTGCCCTGGCAAGGACGAGGCACAAAGGGAAAGCAGCGGGATCCCCGTTAACAGAGCCCCCTCTCAATTGCACCGTTCCCATTAAACAGGCACAGGAATTGATGGAAAGAGCTGCTCAGACCAATGAGTCAGGCACACTGGGCATGGCATCAAATTGTTCCATCTATCACAGGCTGGAGTCTTCTCTCTGCACTGCACATGTAAAAGTACATTAAATTGGGACTATTGTACTGTGACATTTCTATTCGAGACAATTGAAAGTTAAATCAATGCACATTTTATCATGTCTTTGAATGCCTAGAAATAGTTTCCTGCACAGTACCTTGTCAGACACTTTGGCGTGAATATTTACTCAGGAGAGCTCAGTAATCTGCACAGCCAACCCAGACTGTGGTTAAAAAAAAAAAAAAAAAANAAAAAACCTGTCTGGGTCAGAAACATTGTTATTCATATACTATTGCTGCTCTGGCGTGGGAGGAATTCAGGAGATTTCTGTAACTCCTATCAGCAAGAAAATAAGTGGAGTGAAGCTCTCCCCAGTCTTTAACCACCACTGAACTTGCAAAAGGGCTGCAGAAGACAGCGTTGACTTCTGACAGCAGATCTGGAGTAAAATCTGARTGGGATGAACCAGAATTTGGGACTTTGCCATTCCTTCATCTCGGAAAAGAAAAGCAGAAATGGGGCTGACATGAATTCCTGACCCTGTCCTCTCTGTTTAGGCCTGAATCAGAGTGAAAAATAGAACTAAGGAAATTACCTGTTTCTCAAATAAAGCCAAAACACTGAAATTACAGACAAGGCCAAGCCTAAGATCTCTGCAAAATGTGCAGTTCAGGTGGGTCTTACTCTGATATATTTTCTGTCATTTAATTTTGGAATTTAACWACACCATCTACTCATGGACCTAAAGCCTATCCTGTAACAGCCCACGGACAGTGACAGGGGTGCAAGCACGCTGTTAAAATGAGAAATGACCATCTGACTCACAGTAATCATGAAAAAAACCTAGGATTAAACAAAACCAGCTCTTGTGCCCCAGCTCAACRTTTCTTTGCCTGTTTGGTATCCCAGGAGTAAATACAGCTTTTAAAAGTCAAACAGAACTAATTCATTAATGTATTCTTAGYGCTTTAAGAATGATTAATGGTAATTTTCTAGTTTTACACTGCCAATGTTTAGCAGACAGCTATTAGAAAATCAGTGCATAATGACACTGCTGAGATATTTACTGTTCTAAAAGCAACACCCAAGAGAAAGGTTCTGGGCTCAGAATTTGTGCACTTGTGGCAATTGTCTGTGGGTTGGTAGTGAAATAACTGAGCTCTTTCTCCTTCTGAATATATGGAAACATATATTTTTGAAGAAATTTTTGAAGAAATGGAAACAACATCTTTTGGGAGAATACAGTTAATTTTTGAAGCTACAGAGACTGTCACATAATCCAAGAGTGGTGGGAAATTTATATAAATGTGAGAATAACATTTACTATTAGACATTACAAGTCATCCAAAGCTCTTAGAAGCTTCTTCAAAATCAACAGCTTTTAGTAAGCTTGGACTTGGTAATCTTGGAGGCTTTTTTCAACTTTAACAATTCTGTGGGAATGAAAGGACAGCAGATATCACTCCCAGTCACTCATTTGTCCATCAGCCAATTAGGTGGATAAAAATTGAGACATTTCCTTTCTCYTCCACAGAAATTCTAACGGTGTCCAAATGCTTCTTTGGAAGATTAAAGCAACCAACTGTCTGGAAGGTGTTTCTTGGCATTGGCACAATATTAAGAATATCACACAGTTGGATTCCAAGCACTCCTGTTCATTCCCTTTGCAGAAATGCCAAAAATGGAGCATGAGCACATCCAAGTGACACCAGCCAGTGAAGAAAGACAAYGAGCATGAGAAAAACAGGAAATAATCATTGATTTATGTTTAAAGATACTTAGAAAAAAAAATTGAAGTCATAAGAGCAGAATGGGAACAGATGACTGAAACCAGTTCTCAAGAAAGTGATCTTTGGGTAATGAGAGTATTTATGTTACTCCATTACAATGTGTCCTTGCTCAAAAAATTGGATAAATGGAAAAATTAGGACATGGAACAGATTTACGCAGGTTTCTTTGGGAATCTTTTCCTTATTCCTTCTTAAAGGCTCTGTGGGTTTATTGCCAGTCCAAGCTGAAATGAATAATTTCCAATCCAAGCAGGAGACAATAATGTCATTGTCATGGAAAGACAGACGTCATACTGGAAACATAAAGATGAATCCTAAGTGCCCATGAAACAGCTCTTGTCCACTCAGCAGCACAAATCCAGAGCTGAACCACTGTGGGATATCTGGAGAAAATACAGCCGAGGACAACGACATTGGTCAGAGGTCTGGAAACYATGACTCAAGAGAAATGACTGTGGAAAATGGAAAATTCAGGGAAATGGCTAAAATGATTTTTAAGACTCCTCAGCTGYATTTGCTGGAGAAAGGAGAATTCACTTTTCTACATGCACACTGGCAGAACAAAAAGTAATCTGGAATGAGAAAGGTACAAATGAGACATTAGAGAAAACGAACAAAAAAGAGCCCACAATTCCTTATTAGAGATGGTCACTAGCAAGGAATAAGTTACCTGGTAATTGTGGACTCTATTTTCCCTGCTCTGATGAATTACACTTATTTAGACTTGACCACTGTTCATRTAGTGAAAATTGTTTAGGCCAACTGGACAGAAATAAACTCTGTGATTTCATAAACACATTTTTAATCAGGAACAGAAAGAAGCTGCAAGAAAGAGGTGAAAACTGCAAAAACCAGGGAGCAAAGAGGGGAGAGAGGGTGAAATTCCCCCTCCAGGATGGTCCATATGATGGTTTCTCCAGGCCACCTTTCTGTTGAATCTTTCTGCAGTGCCCAGCACAACAAATTGCTAATTGAAGGGAAGAGTCACTAAATCAATTCAAACCCGACTGGGTAAAAAACTCATATGACCCTGTTGGATGTGTTTATTCCACAGGCTGAGAAATTGCAGGATGAATAACCTGTTTTTTCTTAATTTCTTTTTGGTCAAGAGGATGAAATTTGCTTTAATGGTTGTTTTCCCTCTGCTGAATGACAGAAAAATCCTGGTAATATGCTGTCAAAGTATTTCAAGTCTCATTTAGCACTTGTCTGCTGCAAGTAGGGTCTTCATGCTTTGTCACAAACAAGTGACACTTCTGGACACTGGATTTGCCAAATCAGGAATGAAGTGACAAGATTGCTTTCATTGGAATAGAATTTTACACCCTTGACTTTTGTATAATGGCAGTAACTTCGAATTGTGAATTTTAGGACAGCAATACTCACATTGCTTTGCCTTTGCTTTCTATCCATATATATATATATGTATCTATATCTATCTATTTATATATCTATCTATATCTATATCTATATCTATATCTATATCTATATCTATATCTATATCTATATATCTATATACATTTATCTATATATCTCTATATATCTCCATATATCTCTATATATCTCTATATATCTCCATATATCTATATCAATATCTATATCTATATCTATATCTATATCTATATTTAKACTCATATCTATATCTATATCTATRTATAATCTAGTTTTTCATTCAACTATTCAAGCATKTCAACCATTTTTCTTCAGAGGAACAAACCCATCATTTGCACTGAAGAAATTATAATAATTTATTGGATACTATCAATAGATGAAAAAAAATATATATACCATCTGTCAGCATCCACATCCTCCATCCTTGTAAAATCTGAAACAGCTCAGAGAAGTTACCAGAAATCTTTCCTTAGACCTCAAAGGCACATGAACAAAATATATGTAATAAATGGCTGGCAGAACTAGGAGCTAGACACATTTATTATTTGTAGCAGCAGAGCAAAATACCTAATAAAAACCTGTTTTAAAAGACATTTTTAATGAACTTAGTCATCAGCACTGGAAGCTGCTCTCTGGTAACAATTAAGAAAAAAATTGCATTAGAAGGAGCAACTTGCAGTATTACAACAAAAGAACATGATATAATCTTTCTCTCTGTGACCACAAAAGAAAAAAAAAAGAAAATAATGAGCTTCACAGAATATTTACAGACTTTCTGTTCTTTGTGCAAAATACATGTCACTTTGTAAGTGACAGCAACAGTCTGAAAGTTTCTTTTTCTGCTACACATGATCTTTCTAATTTGAGATCCATAGTTCAGGCACCTGTGATTTTACATTATTGACAGCTCCAATCAGATCCAACATAAATATTTGCACATTTTTATGGTTGTAAGTGTTGACAACAGCTTTTTTTTGCGAGTTCTGAAACTCACTTTTATAATCCCTACACACAGAAACTTTTGCAGAAAACCAACCAATAAATAATGAAACAGCAACCTAGAGAGGCTGGAACTGGATGATCCYCAAGGTCTCTTCCAACCCAACCCATTCTTTAATTCTGTGTAATGGCTCATGGATAAAACACTCCTGCTTTCTTTCACATCCTTGTTAGCCTGGAACATCCCTCTGCCTTTCTAGAAACCTCCACTGGGCTCTGGATGCCTTCAGATTGGTGGACTGAGCCTTCACTGCATTCTTGGTTTTGAATTACTCCTAATTTTTAAATTTCCTTYTACCGGACTCTCACAGAGCCTTTCTCCATTGTTTGAAATGTTAATTTTATTAATAAATGTTGGATGAGACACACATGCAGTACATAAGTAGATTAGTGATTGTTAAAAATAATTTTAAGACACTGTTGTCTTAAAACAAATAGCTTGGTTTTCATTCTAATAGTTGTAATCCATTACCAGGGTGCAACTTCTATCCATGACTGCTTCCAATTAGCAGCTTGCCTAATTAAAAGTGCAATGATAACTTCTTCTTGGAATCTCCCTTGCAGGAGCTCAAGTCCATCCATACTGAGTGGCACAAATGAAATRCAGAGAGTGGGAATGGAAAATTTCAAATATTTAAAAGACAATTCTTTTCCATTTGTGTTGGGGAAAAATATTGGTGGGAAAGAAAACCAGAATGTAAAGACTCATTTATTTCTCTGGTTACCAGGTTGWCAGAGAATCATGAAGGCTGAAAACAAATCATTGAACCCAACCATCAACCCAACACTGATGCATGAAAGTCTGAAGGCTTGAGGTCATGATCAGCTCCCATAAATGGCAGAATTGTTGAACTATCAACATTGCACAGCAGAAACAAACCCACATCAACTGACACAGCCCTATAAACACCAAAACGTTGTGCATTATGGACACAAGCTGCCTTTAATCCAAGACAAASCAACACAGCACTCTCCAAATGTATTCTGGGATGAATGACCTGACCTCAGTTCTGTCATTTCGTGTTTGACTCCTCTGCATTCCTTGGAAACATTTCCTTCCATGGATGAGTATCTTACTGAGCTTTCTGAGCCTCTCCAAAATGCTGATCAGTGACCACCTGAATGTCTGGAACAGGGAACAGAGACAAACAGGAAATTCCATCAATCTTAATTTAGGACAAAAACTTAGGGTGCTACTCCAGCCAGGGTGCAAAGCATGGGTTTGTTATTTGTTTATTCTGAATTTAACAAGGTCAGTGCACCCCAGGCACTGGTTGCACATGGCGTTTTTTTTGTGGGGGAAAAAAGTGGCCCCACAAGCCCTGAATCTGAAACTCAGCCAATTATTGTGCATGACTGAGTCCTGGGAAAAGAAAGGGAGTGTTAACAGCCTACATGGAGGAGGAATACCACAACCTTGGCTACTGTTGAGAAAAGGAGATTGGAATGTAGAATTGATAACGCAGGTGGCTAGAAATTATAAACATTACCAATACTGTAGCTTTTGCAAACTCACCAATTAAGTTCTAAACAGTTGTCTCTTAACCAATGTATGTTTGACACAAATGTATACTCTGGTTGCTAAAGTGGATAAAAGAGGCTTGTCCCACAATAAAGTCCTTCTTTCTCTCTGKTTTTTTCACCCACTTTTGTATGTTTTGTATCTATTCTTTTTTTTTGTCGCTGTTTAACCAGCAGAGACAGTTTTTGAGGCAGGAACCCAGCAGTAAAGTGAAGGCAGCCCCCATCTGTGTCCCTCTGTGGATCCAGGAGSTTGGGAAGGTCAGAAATGCCCTGAACTGAATTTGTAACCTGAGACACACAGATTTTCCTCCAGAGCTTTGCAGAAGCATTCCTATAGTGACTATTAAACTAATTCCATTATTATATTCTGATCCATCAGCAAGGGCAAGCATTTAACATTCCTGAAAGTCAGCAGTAATTAATCACAGCTCAGGTGACAATAATGAATTATCTCTTTGCTTCAAAGCAACAAAGTGGCTCCAGGGGTCTCCTGAGCTCACCATGGACAAAGTTCCAGCCAGGTGACACACCACACTTTCATGAACAGAGAGAGCACCAGAACAAGATCAGATGCTTTGCATCTAAACTGGATTCAACACTCAGATAAGACTGAATTTAAAAATCCCCGGGAGAGTTTATAAACATCTGGACACCTGTACTCTCTCCCTTTTTTTTTTTTTTTTTTTTTTTTTTTTTTTTTTTTTTTTTTAATTAATCATGATTAATGAATAAGCAAGAAAAGAGTCTGGATTTAGCACCTGAGTAACATCAGTAGGAAATGCTTTACTCATAAAATTTCTTGCTTTCGTCTACATCTATGCTGTTATAGTCTTATTCAATTATAGTTGCAAAAGCTTTGAATCCAAGTTCAGACAGGATTTTTGAGCCCATGGATTAATCAATGGATTAGTGCAGTATTTTCTATTTCATGATTCTTTTAGAACAATAAAATAACAGCTTCAGAGGAAACAAATGATAGTGGCTRAGGTGGATTCAGTGAGGCAGACTTGGTGACAACACAGGTTTCCAAACATAGCAGTGGTGTGAACAGCACATTTGAAAAGGTATGAGGATATTACAAACTTCTTCTAAATGAATTAAAAGTGTGATCTCAGAGTATATTGTTTAAATGTTATCAGATGTTTCTACAGGCACTTTATTTAGCCAAATTAAGGTGCATCCTCAATGATTTAATGATATTTAGAAATAAATTCAGGTTCAATTTCCTATTTTCTTCCATATAAAAAGCTTATAGTAATTCACTAGTTGTAGCAGAGTCACAGTCACTCACACACACAAAATCAAATCAAAGAGATGCCAGTACACTTATGCTCTAATAAAACTAYTGTTTTTGAAGGCAAAGCTGGAAATGGGAAGCAATAGTTTGGTCTAAAGAGAAGGAAAATCAAAATAGTTCCTAATGAGGATGTCACAAAACTGTGTCAGTTTTTTTTCTAAAAAAAAAAAATTTTAAAAATATTTTCCATAGGAGAAATGGATTTCACATGGAGTAATTCTAGGTTTAGTATTTTATTGTTCTTAGTCACCATTTGTAGACTTTTAGAAATAAAATAGACATCTCTGGGTTTGGGCACATCTTTCCTCGTTTGATCCTGTCAGAAGTTCCT
>NW_026624220.1:98118-100320 GCF_030028575.1 Malurus melanocephalus
GGTTGCTCTGGATTAATTCAAAGCCTGCTCATTCAAGGCAAGAGCAGCCAGAGCAAACAGAACAAAGTATCAGTCAGTGCAGACTCGAGTCCATCTGGCTTCTAATCCAGGTTTCAGAAGGAAGGGTCTGAACGAGGTCTTTGCAAGCAGGAAGGAGCCTTTAAAGCAGTGAAAAGCACAGGCTGCATTTCCCCTCCAACTGCACTTTCCCTTTCTTCCTGGTGCTCAGCTCTGTCCCTCACCCCCTCCCCTCGACTCCCAAACAATTCCAGCACTCCCCTGGGAACACCATTCCAGCAGGATGCTGGCTTTATTCTCTTTCTAACCCCTTCGTGGCGTTTCTGGTTCTGTTTGATCTGGGATGTACAGAAATTGCCACCTGGMTGAATTCAGGGCTTGACAAAAAGGTTTCCTGAGCTCTTCTTTTTTTTCTGCAGTGAGACATCAAAAGCAGGAAACTSTAATAAAAATTGATTTTTATTCTTAAAAGGCTTAAGGGCTTATGACACATAAATGTAATAAATGCTGTCTGTGAATGTTTATGTTTTTTACTATTAAACACATGTTTTTATTAAATAGAATGATTGATTGGCTGATTAATAAAAAGCAAAGTTGTACCACTTCAGCAGAATCTAATACCTAGGAGACTTTTCCTACTAAATCTGGATTAGTTTCTACTGCCATCAGAACTTTTAAAAGTGCTCTGTTTAATGCTCAGTTATCATCTCCACAGAATGAGAAATGTACCATAATGGTTTTAAGGCTCAGAGCTATTGTCAATATTGAATATTATGGTGTTAAAAGCAAATTAAACTAAAAATGACAATTTTTTTTCATCCCCAAAGGGRCAAAAACAGAACTTCATTTAAAATAAAAACATAAGGGCCATGAAACATGGTTATCTCAATGAAATACTAGGCACCATTTTTCTTATCAGAATGCTTTCATAATTGAGATAGAGMAGCATTAGCATAACAGTAATTCTTTTATATTGATCTAAGATGATTTCAGAGTGTGTGTGATTCACTGATACACTTCAGCTAACACAATGCAAAATTTCAAACTGCATTRTAATAATGATGTGACAATACACTGRAATGTTTGCAAAMTAACTGTTAGCTGTGTTTCCTCCAYAATCCGTGTTAATAAAATGTTGAAATCTGAAATGGTTGCAGTTTGACTCTTGAACACACAATTGACATTGTTTTTCCTACTGATATTGCCCATCCATTCCACTTGTTTAGACTTTGGATACAATTCTGTTGTTCTGTGCTTCTGGCACGTTTCCATCTGCCCAGGAGTAACCTCTCTCCTTGCCTTGTGTGGGATTTATTTAAGAGGATAGAATTTCGCTGGAATTACATGATCAATTATTGGYAAAACACTATCCTTGAGAATTTAAATAGACAGCAGTAACACAGAGAAAGTTTCTTGGGTCAACATACAGGAAAATCCAATAAAATTGGATTTGTTCTTCTCKGCTATGAAAATTTAAGGTCTTGTAACAACTTAGATCTCTGTGGTGACACGGGTATCACAGCAGCTTTTACTCTCTCTTTAGACTTCAAAAAGGAAAATAAATGCTATGAAAAATGGCATTACCAATCTGGATATAAAAGGAATGTGCAAGTGTAGTCTCCAGCATAAAATTCAAAATGACATCAGCACACTGGTGTGTCCTGCTCAGACTCCTCAGGGAGCCCAGACCTATTGCAAACTACTGTGTAGCTGAAAGAAATTAAATAATAAATAATTTTGTTATGTCACAAGGAATAAAACCCAAGTAAGTCTGGATCTCACAAGACTTTCTTCAAGATCTTCAAATTTGATAATGGTGAACTCATGTCTCATCTCTGATTTCTTTCATGAAACTTTTGCTGTCTTGTTATATCTTTAATCCCAAAGCTTCAGTATTCCTGTCTCTTAAGCTTAAACTTATTCCTTGACTTAATAATTTAAGTCACAGTTCAGGAAATCTAAAGTTCTGGTTACATAATTTGCCAGACAGTTTAAGTTATTTCAAATGTACTAAAAGGAAATGGGGATAATGAACTTAGACAAATGTGTTTAAAAKTATCTGGGTGTTTATTCCAAAAAGGACTCATGGAGGTGCGGATGCCTGGGAACTCAGGGCTGAACTAACAATGCCAGCCTTTCATTCCTATCAGGGTATTTCATGTTCAAATTTCTTAGGTATGTGCA
>NW_026624220.1:100631-115533 GCF_030028575.1 Malurus melanocephalus
AGAAAAAAGGGCTTGATTTCTGCTCAGATTTAATGGRCATTCCAGGAAGAGAATTTTTCCAAACTTGTGTTTGGAATATCTCAGCCTGCCTGTCTGCCTCCAAACCTACCTAAAACCCAGCAAAGAAACATTTGCATGTGACAGGGACCGTGGCCTGATCTCCCTGCACACACAACTTCTTCTGAAATTCTCTCTCTCATGGAAAAGTGGGGACATGAATCGAGGAATGGAATACCAGGAGTTCTGGTGGTACCTATTTCATCATGGATGGGAACAGAACCATGGCAATCTTTACAAACCCTCACTGTTCCACTGAGCTCAGCATTTAGACAAAGTGCTGGAATGAACAATTGGAGCAGTGGAAGGGTGAGATGCAGCAGGATATTCCAGTGGRAAAGCCCCAGCCCCATTCAGCTTCTTGTGAACAGCTTCTTATTGCTTCAGCCATCATTTTTTTTACCTTAGTTTAAGAAAATTGCCCATGATTATTGTTGCAGTAACTCAAAGATTCATCCAGAGGCTAAAACACACTCCCTGAATTTTGCTCCAATCCTTTTCAGCCAGAAATAAAAGAGCACTAAATGCACTTTAAGCAGCACTGCAGTTTGCATAGCCAGATATTGGCSTTGCTCCAGTCACTTGCTGCAGGTATTTGTAATAAAGATGGATTATCAGCTCCTCGTGTTCCTTATGTCTTCCAGGGCACAGTTAATCCAAACAGATGCATCTGGACATTGCAATGAATTAAGTAGTAGTTTTTATTGCAAAACCCTTAAATTAGATCCTGTAGAATAGGTCAGTGAAGAAAAAAATGAAAATATAGCCGAAAAAGAAATTGAAACTACATGGTACAGACACTGGATTTAAGTTGTTAATTTTGTCCAAGGAAAGAATTAGATCTGCTCTAAGCCCACTGTCATTTGTGAGTCAGCTGGAATTTTACGTGTTTTTTATTTTAATTCACCTTTAGCATAATAACCAAACTATTTTTAAAAGAGCAGACTCAGACACCACCTGTTTAAAAATGGTAGAGAATATTCCAACTCACTTTTCTTTGATTTTTTAAAAATTCTGGATGAAATGTTTGAATCAACAATAGTTTGATGCATCACAGGATATGAATCCCCCAGGGAGTCCTTTCATCCCCTGTCCATGATTGCACCTCAGCTGGGAATTTTATTCATGTYCTTTCCTCTTCAAGGGGCCAAGGCCTTTGAGTTCAACCTTCTAAGTTTAATATTTTCTCTGCTGTCATGTGACAYCTCATCTGCTTGGTTTCCTGATTGTCCTGATTGCCCATATTTTCAGTTTAATTTTTAGATTTTTTTGGGTGCTTTGCAGGAACTTTCTGGCTCTTATATCCCATTTCCTTCTCTGAAGGTGATGGTGGGTATAGGGATGGTGCCTTCTGCCATCCAAAGAAAGTGTGGCCAGAGAAAACAAAAGGACCAGGATTTTAGAAAACAGCCCAGAAAACATCTCTCCTAAAACATAGGCAATTGTCATCACTGTCGCTTTCACAGCAGATCAAAAATCATTGTAAGGCAATAAAAAGCACTTTTGGATGCATAGAGAAAACAGATCCTAAGGATTATTTAGTATTAAATATTTAATTTACTTTGGGAATGTGGCTAGGCCTGCTGCTGCAAACATATACCCTCTACACAGGGATAAGAAAAGGAAGCTGCTGGATTTTCCATATCTTTTTTTTTTTCCTAATAAAGGACCAAAAGGCAGTGTTGCCAAAAGTCAGTATGAAATCTGAAAGAGATTATAGATCCCCAGTGCAATATGTACCAGAGCTCTGCCTCCCAGCTTGCTATAATAATATTGGACACACATGGYTGTGAACTATCAAAAACTTCCATTTAAGAGGTGCTATGACTTCCTAAATAAATAGAATCTAGATAAATAAATAAAATGCCCATGGTTTGTATGTATTCCTCGAATAACCTTCACCCATTTCATGGATATTTGTACTACAGAAAGRAAAAGCATCATATAAGCTCAATAATAGAGGCATAAAATTCAGAAATTACTAAATTTCATTTTTTTTGTATCTTCTGAATACTTAGATTGTGATTCCATTTGAGCAAAAAAACAGTATTGCAGTGGGTGAAATTACAGAAATGGTTTCCTCTCAAAAACAGTGGGTATTTCTGGGAAGGCTTTTTGGTTGAGTTGGCAATTTCAGATAACAGTCTTGGTAATGAAAATGTTGAAATAACTTTAACAGCCCAAATGGCACCRCTGCAATAAACTGCAGCATAAAAATTCAAACTCTGTTAGAGCATATAAGCTTGGCTTAAATAGAGCAAAGCCTTACTTAAGTATCATCTTTTTATTTGTTTAGATTCAGCATATTTTGCAAACAGAAATGTGAGCTAACATAAAAGAAAGTAATGATTGTTGGGAGCTGAGTCCTTCCCTTTCTTTACATTAAAAATAGRCTGTGAACTGGAGCGTTGCCTGAAAAACACCTCCAAGCAATAGAGGAACAATACAGCCACCCATAAAGCACCACATTATCAGAATCAGCTCCTTTAATGGCTTCATTTTCTTCATCCCAAGTCTCCCCCATAATGACATCTAACAGAGTCAATTCATTCACCAAGGACCAAAATATTGGTATCTGCTTTAACTTTTTTTAAAGTACTTCTGCTTACTTCTTTTTCTTAAAATAAAATACAAAAAACCCTCAAGCAAACAAATGAAAAAAAAAAAATCCACTTCAAAAACTAACAGCTACCAACAGACACAAATAATTCCTTTTTCTCAAAGGCACAGTTCTACTTCACATCCTGCCTGTGACCAACAAAGCCATCAACTCAGGAAAATGRTCTCATTTAGATGGCAAAGGGGACTTCAGGGAGACTTCTGCATCCAAGATGAGTCTGCAATAACAGAGTCCCTAAAAAATTTTAGCTGGCMAATCCTTACACCAAGCTACGACATTTCAGACTTGTCTGCATCATAATCCAGCTTTCCTCCTGGTTTGTGTTGTGAGACTTCAGGTTGTCACAAAACCTTTTAGTTTTTAAATAATTACTCTTCAGTAAATCCCACGTACTGTGTCTAACTGAGACAGAAATCAATCATCAGTAGCACACGACACGGTGCTGGAGTTCATATAAACTCCACATCACTCTTTTGGCATCATGTCTGTTAATTACAGAGACASAGAGAGAGAGAGACAAAGCAAGAGATGGGAAGAAAAGGAGAGAGGAACAAACTGCCAGAGGACTTTTATGTCAGATGAAAGGCCATTTGCACAACTCTATTGCACAGACAAAACCTGGAACCAATGGAGGTTGTGAAACAGGAAAGGGAGGGGAGGCTGAGGGACCATTTCTAAACTTTCTGCTGCTTTCCCTGATGGGATCAAATTGCTGAGGTGGGTGTGTGTGTTGCAATATCCCATCTGAGCTTTACWATATTCCTGGAGCTCAGTGGCAACGTTTCCCTTCCCTTTTCAGTCCCTGAATGCTGCACGGACTCTTTCCAATATAGGAAATGCTGACCAGTTGTGGGGGAAAAAAGTGAGTTTCAGATGACCCTACATCTGAAACTTAGCCAATTATTGTGTATGACTGAGTCCTGGGAAAAGAAAGGAAGTGTTAACAGCCTACATGGAGGAGGAATACCACAACCTTGGCTACTGTTGAGAAAAGGAGATTGGAATGCAGAATTGATAACGCAGGTGGCTGGAAATTATAAACATTACTAATACTGTAGCTTTTGCAAACTCACCAATTATGTTCTGATTACTAATTAAACAGCTGTCTCTTAACCAATGTATGTTTGACACAAATGTACACTCTGGTTGCTAAAGTGGATAAAGAGGCTTGCCCCACAATAAAGTCCTTCTTTCTCTCTTTTTTTCACCCTCTTTTTGTGTGTTTTTGTATCTGTTATTTTATGTCRCTGTTTGGCCAGCAGCAACAACCAGCCTGACAAGAACATTGTGTACAGCCACACACTTCACCAGAGCAGCACTGAATGTTGGACTTGATGGTCTTGGAGGTCTTTTCCAACCTCAGTGGTTCCATGATTCTGTGTATTCAGGGATACATCCATCTTGTTAACCATCAGCAGTCCCTGAGGGTTTACTRAAGTGGGGACACAGCTCTAAATGTTGCTCTTCTTTAGTGAYAAATTCATCCAGCAGYCAAATTGTTCATGGAACTGTAAAARCAACAGCTCTGGAAACAGATCATTCAGGRAMAGGTTGGACATTGGGGCTKGGAGCAGCCTGGGACRGTGGAAGGTGTCCCAGTGGAAGCAAGGGGTGACCCTGGATGGGCTCTGAGATCCCTTCTCATCCAAACCAGTCTGGGTTTTTAAGATCCTATGCAAAAGGAGAGAAAAGGCTGAAAGGAGACAGGAGCAGCTCACRTTGTGGGATGGAGACAAGAACAGCTCACACATGCACACAGACCTCTGAGTGGAGAACGGTCCTGGTTTTTGAAGGAGGAACTCACACAGAGGATAAAGGAGCAGTGAATAAAAGCAACACAGAAAAAAAAAAAACTTCTAATGGAAAAGGTAGGAAACAGAAAGTTTCTGAGTAGTTTTAAGGGTACTTAAGGCTATGAGAAAATGTATTCTGTCCTGCTTTTTAATCTGTCTTTTATAAAACAATAGATTACTCCCCTCAGGCWTCTACTTTACCCCAGCATATCCTGATAGCCATTAGCAGGTAATGCATCTTGTTTGACTGTCACCATTCTGGAAGAAACATTTGTGAGGGCTTTGCAGGCATTAATGTAACACCAGGATATATCTGCACAGAGCCTGGTAAATARACACAGAAAGTTTCTTTCTAATTTAAATTGAGAAGCAGAATTTAAAGGAAGATACCCAGTATTTCCAATCTCATTATACATCTGCAGTCTGCTTTGGCACACCAGGTAACACCAGGCTGAGAAAATGCAGCAAAGAATCTCAGATTTGGGGCTGGGATGGACTTAAAACTCACCCAGAGTCATGGGCAGGGACACCTTCCACTATCCCAGGGTGCTCCAAGCTCGGTCCAACCTGGCCTTGGACTTCATTTTTGCTCTGCTCTTCTTCCCTGTGCCTCTGCTTGCCTCAGCTCCCAGCTGGAGACACCGACTCCAGCACGAGGGCTAAATTGCCAGAATAGGTCCTTTAATTACTGTCTGAAAGGTAGGAGCTGGCAGGTTATTTATCAGTTTCCATTCCCATCATTTGTTAACAATCAGTTGGGAATTCCTGTCTTTGASTAACTTGTCTTCATGATCACACTCAGTTGGAATTTTTGCAGCTGAGATGTAGGAATGAATATCTATTCATAGTTCTGTCAAATTTTGCTTTGTGCATCTCATTATTTTTCTTTTCCAAAGTCATAATGAAAAAAATCATAATACCATGARCTAGCTATCTACAGGGGAAGAAGGAATAATGGGATTAACTCAATCAAAACATCAGATTTATACAAGTATAGAGACTTCTAACTTTTCATCCTTTGATTTGTTGTAAGAAACAGCGAATTTCACGGACTCACAGACTGGTTTGGATTGGAAGGGACCTTMAAGATAATTTCTTTCCCATGAGCAGGAAAATACGGGCTTCTATGAATTAAAATCTTTTCCAAATCTAACAAATGATCCTAGCTCAGTGGCACCTGGACATTTGTAGCTACAACTTTATATTTTTTTTTTCAAAGTGCTGCATGAGGATTAACAAGGTCCTGTTMGCACAGCCAGGGTGGTAAAGCTGCTTTGAGCTGCTTATCAGGATTATAGCTCTCATTCCAATTTTTACCAGTGTTCTTAACTGTTGTCTTTTTGCCAGATTTTACCCTAAAATGAAGCAAAGGATGGAGTAAATCCATCCGAAACACAGAGGACAAAACAGACAAGAGAACAGATAAACCTACAGCTCATCTCTGCAAGGCCTGAAATCTCTGCTCACTCTTGCCAGGTTTATGTTTATTGCTATTATTTTAAAGGTATTGAGGGAGTACAGGAGCRAAGGAGAAATGTCACACTATACACACAGACTGAGGGTAATTTTTGTGCCAATGGCTCTTAAATAACACAGTATAAACCCATTAATCCCATTCTCATTTTATCTTAAGTGCTAACTGCTTAACTGAGATTGATCCCTCTCAGGTAAAGATAATRGCCAGGGGATTTCAAGTAACAAAACCCCCTATTACAGTAAATTAAATTTGTATAGCTGGACATTAATGGATTATTTTATTAGACTAAGCGCAGCAGATATTTAGTCCACTTTCTGAAATATATTATTATGTAGTCACTGTTATACCCATGGCAGGAGAATTCCCAGAGGAGGCACATTACCCGTGGAATTCAGACCAGGATCTCTCCTCCTCCTCGTGCAATGGCTGAAGGAAGCTGAGGGTGCCACCTGAACACTCCTTCAAATGAAGAGAGCTCTGAATTATCACCYAAAATTTAATGAATTTCTTTATTGATTTAGATCTGATCCTACAGGCAGGCATGCATAGCTCTTTGAAAATTTCATTTGTTTGACTTACAAGAACTTTTATTTTCCTTGCTTTACTGTTTAATTCCTATCCAGCTCCTCCTTCCTGCAAAGGGACAACAAAAATTGTGCATCTGCTGTGTTTGAGGTATGAGTACAACCTGTGTAATTCCAAATTCACYCCAGGCTGGACCTGGGGACGTGGAGAGGCAGCACCTTTGTCAGGCTGCCAGGTTGGCAGCTCCAACATATCCTCACACACTTTCCAGGCACTCTGGAACAGAAAAAAAGAGAAAGGCCACAATGGCATCACTGTTTTCATTAGCAGGTGTCATCCCTTTAATTTTCTAATTTATTTTCTGTGTTTTACACTACACAGGTGACTTTACACTAGAAACCAGATGTGTAACACGTCTAGAAATTCACCTCTCTGAGCTCTGAGCTCTGTGCTTTTATTGACAGCATGGCCTATATTACATCCCATTTTGCAAACTGTCACCAAAAAAATGCTGTAAAATGTTGAATGATAATATGTTTTCATGCTCACCCACTTCCCTGTTTTTCATACAGGCTGCCCGACCAACATGTCAGCAAGGATTTAAGGATTTGAGGTGATTTTACATAAAACTATAATTATAAATCCACCAGAAACTCGGGATTTTCAGACAAAGGAAACACATAAGCTCAAATGCAATGCAGGCAAACCCAGAGATAAGTCTGTGCACAGCTGACAAAAGGCAGGCGAGGATGGAGCTTGTTGCAGCTCCTTCTGGCCCAGTGGGTGATACTGATAAGGTGTGAATGAGGTTTAGCTGTCAGGAGCATGGCCTGAAACTCCAAAAGCCACTTTGAGGAGAGGGTTCCCCATTCCCTGTGCTGCAGACAGTGCTGGAGTGCAGGGGATGCCTGGATATTACACAGCTGGGGCAGGTCTGGGGCAGGGAGTGGGGTGAAGCATCGTTCTGCTCATTTCACACTTCAGGATCAGGGGAAGGGATTCCTGAATGTGGATCCTCAGAGAAAAGAGGGCACAAAGCACAATTATGGACCCCACCACCATCAGCGTCCGTGTCAAAGGGAGTGTGACCCTAATAAACACCTGGTGTGCAGTTCCTGAGAAAAACAGAAATAGTAATCTTCTGTACAAGGCAAAAATTAATAATCRGTATGAATTCTAATCCATCCACTAATTTTCAGGGATCAGCTGAAAAAGGACACAAATTATTAATGCAGATTTTAATTTGTAGGCTTTTAATTTGCAGGGTTAATTGGTAGGCTTTTCCTAGCAGAAATGCATGAYTGCGAGCAAAGATTACCCTACAAACCCCTCAAAGGACAAATATCATAGATGAAGGGCATATATAAGCAAAATGCTGGCACAATTAAACAGGTACATTAATTAGYTTTAAATATATTTAGACTGGCACTTAATAAAGGATTTTTACCACCTCGAGGAGGCTTTTAAAGAATCTTCCAGCATACAACAAATTTTGAAAGTATGTGTTGTGTTCTGTTAATTTGGGAGAGTTCTATAGGATCTGATGTGATGACCCATTCAATGACTGAGAAGGCATCTTCTATTCCTGTACTTTCAGGAAAATGAGGAGGAAAAAGCTTGATTATGTTCAATGTTTTATTTTGTTTCAGCAGCTTTCTTTAYGTAAGAGGCATTAACCAGACACAGCAAAATTCTAAGTTTTTTTTTAATAATGTTTTTTTCAAGTTTTCTACAGTATATGTTGGATTATTTCCGACTGTTTTTCTAATCTTTACTTTTACTTAGGCCATGCCTTCAAGATTTCTTGTTCATTGATTTTTCTCGCATCTCAGAGGACTGGAAATCCTGTGGTGAGCGTTACTTACAAGAAGAACAAAAAGCAGCTTTCACAAAATCTTGTGATAAGGCACATTCACAAGACCATGTAACTCTAGGGATGATTTYCATCATGAGCAGTGATATTTTGTAAATGTGTGAGCAGAATTACCACTTGTACTGAAAACAGTATGAGCAACACAGTGGTCCTTCACATTATTTTTAAGTGACAGTTTTTGAAACACTTATTTTAATTTCCAGTATACAGAAGCTTGTAAAAATTTTCCATTATTAAAAGTTTCATTTCCATAAACTAATGTTTTGCACACTTCCTCSAGCATTCCTCTATTACTCATTCATTACATGTACTTTTTGCTCGYATATATTGCAGTTCATTAAAAATACAGAGACAAACGAATGACCACTCTCCTCTATAATTACATTGCTCTAGAAGTGCAAAATAATTGTAACTGTTTCCTGACCAGCAGCCTTTTCTCATTCTACTGATCCTTTTTGTCCTCCCTCCTTTCTAGTTTCTCACAGTCCTTTCTTCTCAATCAAACTTGAGTTCTCCTTTTGCTACATTTTGCAGTTCCACTAAATATCTCACAATTTGTTTTCTGCATTCCCACAATCCCTTAATGCATCTCATGGCAAATCCACCTTTTTCCATGACACTTTTGGCTTTCCCCTTCTTACCAGTCACAGAGATCTGTCTGACCCCCTCCAAGATAGCGYCTGAAGAAACMTGGTCTGGTGGAAASTGTCCCACYGGATGGGCTTTGAGGTYCTTTCCAACCCAAACCATTCCAGKATTCTGTGATTTTATGAAAGTGAAGTCCTGGATATTTTCATGGAATACAAATTTTTCAAGTGGGGTCCACAAATTCGATCTCCTGACGAATTCTCCTGCATTTTGTCACCAACAAACCCTACATCATCTTTTACCAGGAGACTGCCCAGTGACGTTTTTAGAACGTACTTGTTTTCCTCAAGTGTCACTTCTGTGAGACTGGAAATGAATCCAGAATTAGGCTGGCCTAATTCCACAAATCTCTTTTTGCCAACAAACCACTCATTTAAGAAGAGTTGCAATTAGGAGCACTTAAGAGCTTTCATGATTAGGGATTCTGTTTGAAAATTCAGTGTAAGCTCATTATGCTGCTGCATATCATTACATTTCCAGGCAGAAGAGGGGACATTGTGTGTGGGTTGTTGTACAATTGGCTAATCCAGCCTCATTCACCATGAGAAGAATCATTTGYTCAAGAGAATAATCATTTCTACAGCTGGCATGTCCACGAGTCAAGAGCACCTTTTGGTTCCATCCAGTCAATCTGCAGGAGCAGCGGAAGGGAATCTTTCTGCTGGAGAGAGCTGACTATGGAGGTGACCAGCCCTGCTGGTGAATCAGTGGAGCAAAAACATAAATAAAGTGGATAAAAAAAGGTTAAAAAGTGGATAAGTGATTCATGGTGGACAGCTCCTTTCAAAATGCAGCAACAGTGAAAAAAACATTGAAGTTCCCAAGTTAAGAATGAGTTAAACATTTCTAAACATGTCTGGCAAGGTCACCATGTGACGAAGCCCTACCCAGAAATGAGGTTACTAACAGAGTTAATGGCAGCAACCAAGGCTGCTGGCTGCAGATTTAGCTCTGATGTTAAAGAATTCATACCCGTATTCTTCTGAATTTTCATTTGGTACTTGACATTCTGGGCTCTTCTCCCCATTTTCACTCCACAGCCCCCATTTTCCAGTTGCTCCTGAAGATTCTTCCCTTTTTCTGCTTTATTTTGATGCAATATATTTTTCCTAAATGTGTTCCACCTTTTGTCTATGCAAACATTTGTCTCCACATGTTTAGWATTTTCTCTGCACACAGACAAATGTAGTCCTCAGATGAACTTGCACAACTAACAGCAGAAAACCTTTAAAAAGTATTGGCWTGGTACCATTGTTGCTGACCAGCTTTGGGAGTTACTTTAGGACTCTTCGTTTAAGTAAACAGCTCTATTTTTTTTTTCTTTAAAGCAAGCAAAAAAGTAGGACATGGGGAGGGTTTTTTGATATTTGCCTCTCTACGAGCTGACACAAAAGTGCAAAATATTGATGGATAATATCAGGAGAGTCTGCTGTTTGRCTGGGCTGAGTCTCTGGGTACATATTTTGCTAAGGAAAGAGCAGCTCATGGTTGAATACAGTATTTCATCTAYTTTAAGACCACTGGGATGTCTACAGATACTCCATAAAATGTTGAGTTTGCTCCCCAACAGCAACCCTGGTTGCATCTATGGGGCAGTAGGAACATGAAGCTGAACCCAAATTGCTCAGTAGCACTTGCAAATTATTTTTCTTTGGGATCTTTCATCTTTTGCATATTAAACATTTTCTCAGTTGGAAAACCAATTTTTATTTCTCTTTTTTTTTCTCTTGGGGTCAATGATCTTAAAGTTCTTTTCCAACCTAAAAATTTCAGTGATCCTTTSATTATTCACTTTCAGAAAGAGTGGCATAATTTTGCAACACATTAAAAACATTGTGTTTTATCAATGTTACCCTCTCATCATTTTTACATATATTTTTCTCTTTTCAAACCATAATAAACATGAGCAGCTACCCTGAAGAATCCTATCTGAAGGCATCACCAACCTTTGGGACACATTCTTTGGTACTTAGCTTGCAGCTTATAGAGCACAATGCCAAAGCACATCGAGTAGATTATTTCCTGTAAATCCCCCTTGTGAAACCTCTTTTTGCCTTGTTTTTCCCCTTAAGAAGGGTGAAACATTTAATTTCAACAAAAATTATCATTTTCTTTTAGATAATAATCATGACTGAGGAGTGGGGAGAGGGATACAGGTGTGTATTAACCATGCAAAATGCCATCATTGCTTGTTTTTCTGCTGGGTGAATACTTTGTACTGGATTTCTGAGAACTGAGTCCTTCAAAATGAAATGAAAAAAACATGGCTTCAAGTTCAAGGCTGTTTATCACCAATTCAAAACCCGGGGTTATTGTTCTCTCTCAATTTTATAATTATGCATTGRAACAGAAATATTTTTTCTATCTGAAAATCCAGCCCAGAAGAATAAAACTGATGACAAGAGATAATTAATTCAGGGGAGMACAGAGAGAAACTCATTAAAAAGCAACAGATTGATGACATCTGTTAAAATATTAAATATATATCCCCAAAACAATAATGTTGGTCTTCGATCCTTTTCTTTCCAGCCAAATGCAACAGATTTTTATAGATCCTTAAAACCACCTTTTTTCCCATTCAGATCAGTAGGAAGCAGGCTCAAATGTCTTGGTATTTRTTCATAAATAGGATATACTTGTCTTCCTCATMAACACAAGGAAGATAAAGTAATCARATAACAAGCTGAGGTTTAAAATAATTGTTCAAAGTCACRGATTAGGTTGCATGGAAAGTAGCCCTCCAAAGACCTAGGCTGAAATTCATTAATTTAATATGAATTATGGCCTTTTCTCATAGACATTTAAGGATGGCCTKTAAGTACAAGCCATACTAATCTCTCTGAATTATTTTTAAAAACCCTTAATGTTTCCCCACTCAAATCCTTTAAGGACTTATAACTCTTAACTATTTTTGCTCTTTTTATATATTGTTTGCTTGCTCAATACAATATTAGTATATTAAAGTTGAGAATAAAAAACTAGGGAAGATGGATGTTTAGAAGATTTATCATTAAGATGTGGGAGACTGTAAAAGAAATCCTGTTGGAGAGTAAAGAACTGCTTTATGAGAATGGCCATAAAAACCTATGGAAAACGTAGGGAACAATGGGAACACATCTCCCATGGTCAGAGTGTGACGTGWTCAAACCAGATATTCAAGTCCTAGGGAACACTTCTTATCAGAATGGATTTGGAAAACTAGAACAGAGTGTAGGTTGAGTGAAATTCATGAAAACCTCCCAATGATTTGCATATTGTAGCAAGACTGGATTATTTTTTAATGGATGGGAAGAATTAGAATCCCACAAAATTCTTGGTGGAAGTAGGAAATACACCTTGAGGGGGGATTTTTAAAGAGCTCTCTCCATTTGTATGATCAAAACCTAGACTGRGAAATTTCCATGGAGAAAACAAATAAAAGCTGGCAGTTAAAGCCAGCAMAATATAGTTACAAATTAAATATTTATAAAATTGAGCAACGTTTCAACCCATTTCAGTGTAGACCCTTCAAAAGCTCGTGGAATGTGTGTGAACAGATATATAAAAAGAAATCTGTAATGACAGCAGATAGAGAGTACTTTCTGCTACATCTACTTACTATTAAAATTAGACTTTTTTTTTCCCAGTGGAAAAGCTGTCCTATTCCTAAAATCTTTRTAAGTATTATTTGTGTTTTTATCTTCCACAAACACACAGATTTCTTGGAGAGAGAGTGGAAATACATTAGGGGATATTCCTAAAGAGAGAGAAAGAAAAGGAGAGAGGAAGAAAAAGAAAAGAGGAAGATATTAAGACACTTTCTGGTACAGGGAGACCAGAAGGCAGCATTGAATCCTGACTCATGGAATTGCAGAAACCTCAATGTGTTCAACAACCACCAACAAGGAAAAGTGAGATAGCAAATGTCTGGAGTCACAGATTGGCATTAGTTTGAAGTTTATAAATGTTAATTGACACCCGGATCCTTGATTCCAAATGATGCTAAACCACACTTGGCACCCACACAGCTCCACTGTCAGGGAAATGAAACCACCACCATGTGTGCATAAAAGACAAGATTTAACTCAAAAGTGGCCAGATTTTGCATTAAATAATGCTAAAAAACCAGGCATTTGCTACTAATGCTTAGGAAAGAGTTGAGTTTGTCTGGTTTAAGTCATGTGAATGTTCAACATTATTTTTTTTGACAGAACCCTGTATAACAGTTACATTTTGAAGGTCAAACCTGRATTATATCCAGCCCTGTAGTTCAGTAAATTCAGCATGGCCAATGCTGGTAAMAGGCCTTGGGCTCTGCACTGACTTTGCAAGACCCTTCTTGGTCAGGTTTGGCCTCAACTTATTCTTGCCCTTAGGTTTGTGTAGTTGTAACAACAGCGTTTCCAAAGACCAGGTGACGATGCCAATTTTGGGGGCATTTTGTACATCAGAACCACAATTTGTAAGCAGACAAGTGCGACCAGGGGTCACTGGATGATGACAACCCTGTTTGTTGTCTCAGCCAACACATGGGATTTGGAAAAGAATGAAGATGAGCAGGACCAGGATGGAAGGATATTGATTCTTAGACATTAAGACTCTGAAAAACACAAATTGTTACAGCTTTATAAGCAGTCCWAATCTGCCTCTCTGATAAAGAACATCTTCAAGTTTTTAATATAAAATATTATGTAAAATTAAGAATGGAAGTTGATTTTGTATTTATTTGATTTCCACAGCAGCCTGACTTCTRTCTCAGTGTATGAGGATTTAGACACCCTGTAATGGTATTTTTATTGACTTTGGAGAAAACTTCCTCACTCACASCAGTATTAAAAGACTTCTGTTTGCTCTTGCCTTTAACCATCATTCACTGTTACCCCATTTTTTATATTTCAAGATACAGCAAAAAATTGGGGTTTCCTTAGAATTTCATATTTCAAATTTCTCATCATACCTTATTTCTTTCTTAACTTCTCTGGAAGCTAAGTAAGCTCACTGCTTTTTCCTGCCATAAATGCAAAGTTTTCCATGCTTTTCAGAATAACATTTAACTTCCTTAAAATCAYGAGTCTCAGGATGATGTGATTCTCCTAATTTCCAACATTAATTACAGCATTGCTGAATAATTGGAGTTTATAAAMAATTCACTGGGTGTGTTTTTCCGCATTTTAAATCTAACGAATGTTCCCATTGCAGGCATATATCTGGGATCCAGCCTATGGGCATTTTATGCCAAAAATTAAATTTCTTAAGAGAATAGGGGTTGGTTTTACTCAAGAAATAAAGGTGTGCACCTACAGGTTTTACCCAAGAAATATAGTGTGCACAAATTGCTGTAGTACAGCCTATTACAGGATGACAGGTACACATGTGCCATATTATCCTGAAAATAATTTCATCCTGAACCAAAGTCCTGGGGKGACAGGACAAGGGGCAATGGCTTCAAACTGAGAGAGAGTAGGTTTAGATGAGATATGGGGAAGGACTTGTTCCCAGTGAGCTTGAAGAGGCCCTGGCACCCTGRGGGTGCCCAGAGMAGCTGTGGCTGYCCCTGGATCCCTGGCAGTGTCCAAGGCCAGGCTGGACASTGGGGCTTGGAGCASCCTGGGAYAGTAGAAGGTGTCCCTGCCAATGGCAGGGGGTSGCATTGGATGTGCCTTAARATCTCTYCCAGATCAAACCAGTYAGTCATTTTATCTTAAWTAAACTWAGGAACGTGTCTACCAGAGATCTTACAACTTCAGTCTGAAGTCTAACAAAAATTTTAATGTTACTTGAAAAATACACACAGCAGAAAAGGAAAATCTTAGTATACATTGCCTCATCTGGYGCCAAAATTGGTGACATTTGAGGCAGAAGAGGGAGAAAGAATCCATAAAGTTCCATCATTACTGGTTATCATGAGTCATCATTTTATCATTGGTTAT
>NW_026624220.1:116628-117818 GCF_030028575.1 Malurus melanocephalus
TGCCACAAGTCACAAGGACTTGGTGTCCCCGCAACCCTCCCGGCCCAGGCAGCGCCTTTCTCCTCTGCCCCACACAGCACACTCTGCAACGGCCCAAGCAGCAAAAGGCTTCGGGCTCCAGCATTTCCCCCCAAATCAATGAGTGCAGCCCAATGAAAACAACAAACACTTCTGATTTATCAAGCCAATCGTTTTATTTTGAAAAAAGCATCTTCCTGAACCTGTTCTAACTCAGCAGGAGTTAGAACTCAACTGCCTAAGGAATATGTTCCAAGGAAACATATTCCAGGCCAGATGCTCAATAATAATCTCTCAGAAACCAAAAGGACTCCTTAACAAATTTCGTTACAAACTATTTTCTAGTTTAAAGCTTCTGAACTGTCTATCTTAAATACATGCCTATGTTATCTCACTGTCTATGTTGAACCCTGGCATAGGGTTGACAAATTTATTAATTATTTAATTAAACAGGAATAGAAGGCATGTGATGGCCTTTATCCTGTTTACTTAAAACCTAACACGGAACTCAACTAATATCTAACCCTACTCTAACCTATGGAATTTCTGTCTACTAATTCTACTACTTCTGATCCTCAAGTTCTTGAGGCAGAAGTTACAACGGCACCTCAGTCGTGAGCCTTGAGGCTTTCTGGCAGGTGGTCACTGCCACCCATGGTGGTCTGCAATAAGACTGAGGGTGCCCTCGATTGTCTCATCCAGATAACTTAATCAAGTGTCAGTGCCATAGTCAGGATTTGGTTACTCGAACCAGAATCCTGACTTGCTTAGGGTCTAGCTTCGAAACATCTCCTTTCCTGGTGGAGTCCACATCAGAAGTAAGGGAAACAGGGTCTTTGGTTGGAGCCATGCCAGAGCTGTGGAGGGCCCTTTAAACCCGGTGGGTTGGGGCAGGGCACCTCTCCATGCCAAGCCTGCCAGTCGGATGCCAACAGCTGTGACKGAGGCCGGGGACAATTCCAGAGCCTCCAGCAGCACATCGGCTTCCTGCAGGGCCTGGCTCAGGGGCCTGGGCACAAACACACACGGTGATGGCAGCAATCAGGAGGAAGGGCAGAGCGTTCCAGAGCTCATTCCAGTGCTCGTGCCTCCATGGGTGTGACACCCTTGGAATCACCACGGAGCCACGGTGGGATGGCTCCTATGACTGGAGCACTGGAATGAGGCGTCTG
>NW_026624220.1:119413-122000 GCF_030028575.1 Malurus melanocephalus
GCGCGGCCCCGAGCGTCACAAGGGGCTCTGGGCACACGCAGCCCCCGCGTCACAAAGGAGCCGGAACGCGCTGCTGTCCCCACGGGCCACTGCCCAGCACCCCGAGGACAGCGGGGGAGGGATGGGGGGCTCAGAACCAGCTGCAAASCGGCTGGAAACGGCTGGGACAGGAGTGCGGAAAGAGTGCGGGGACAGAGAGGACTGATTTGCCAGGATAGAAGATACTTTGTTATGTTTTCAGCTATGGWTTGAAAGGCACAACGCAGTATAATAGGTCCCAGCTCGACATTTCTGAAGCAGATCTTGCTGATCTAAGGAAGGACAGAGGCCTTTGCCACTTGCAGCATGATGGGCTGTGACTGACGGCTTTAGGTCAATGCCACTATATAAAAAGGTGTTAGAAGARTGTATCTGTAAAATTAGTTTTAATTAGTCCTTTTTCCTGCCACTGAGTCATGCAGACCACACCAAGGGGTGGCTGTCAATGGGGGAATTCAGACTTAGCAATAAATATATGTGGATAGTGATGCCAGAATGATTTTTGCCTTTTTTATTTTATGTATTTGTAACTTTCCCAGTGCTTTTCCCTGCCCTTTTCCCCAGCTTGAAAGACGAAACACAGAGCCTTGGGGGTACAAGGTCCCATCCTATCCTGGTTCTTCCTGGGAACCAAGATCTTCAAGAGCCAATTCCATAAACAGGGACAGCTGGGACTGAGGGTGGGRGGCTCCAGAGAAGGGGCTTGACCTGGGGGGAATTGCATCACCACTCGTCCTCTTAATTGGGGTTTTTTATCAATTACACTAATTTCCTAAAATGTATCAAACTTTACTCACCCCTGTGGGCATGGGCTTTTGTGGACACCTTTCCATAACTGCCCCTGGAGCTCCAATAAAGATCCACTTTCATATCACCTCCTATACTGAGATGATCTCGAATTTCATTTCTAGGTTAAAAAAGGCAACAATAGGGAAAAAAAAAATTRTTAAGACATTTGTCTCAAATGGAAAATCTCTGACTTTTTAAACAGAAATTATATTGTGTAATGCAGTGGATTTTAGGCATTCAGATTTCTAGGATCAGTTTCAAAAGAAAATCCAGTCAGAGGCAAGAAAGGACATTTAGCTGTGTTGTGGGACATTCAGTTTTGAACCCTGATTTTGCCCCAGTGCCACATTAGTTTTCTCMGATGAGTTGCCTTCAGTCTTTGTTCCAAGCTGTGTAAATAACTAATTACAGGCAGACAAAATAACAGAGAGACTTGGATCTTGTATCTTGGTGTGAAGGTGGAAGTATCAAGCTCCTAGAAATATAGAAAGGGGTTCTCATCTCTCTGCAAAACTTCTGGCAATGATTTTTGTCTAATTAATAGGAACTTGTCAGACAACTTGTACTTTTTTAGAAGGACAAAGAAACATTTCCTGTGCATATTTATGGCCAAGTGATGTTTTTAATCTTGACAATAACAAGTAGATTTGCTTGAGGAAAACTTATTTCCTGACATTTTGACTTATATTTCTGTCTGTCATTAAACATGACTTTTAGCAGTTTTTAGCTCAAGGTATATGTCCAAATAGTTATGAAATCATCCATTTAATCAAAAGTTTGGAAAGGACAGTTGGTGGCTCTCATGAATGTACTGCCCTGAACTAATAYATCTCCACTCAGGTCTGCTGTTTCCCAAAGCTGGGAATAACTACAGACAATAAACCTTATTTGAGAAATGCAGCAGAAACAGGAGCCTTAGCAGCAAATTTATTTCTGGCATTAATTTGCTATTTATCACAATATCCACTGGAAGCTAATTTTATTTTGCTTTATAGCATTTTTAATAGTTGTGAAGTGTTTTTCTTGCTCAGAAAGACAGCAAGATTTTATTTTCTATTGTTAGAAAACACCACTCTCCTGCATCATTACATTATAATGGAAAAGTAATTTGCTCCCTCAGTAAGTGGAGCACTGCCTTCATTGATGGGAAGAGAAAAAAAAARAAGTGAATTAAGGCTCAAAGGAAGTATCAATGCATTGCACGTTGCAAGGGGAAGATAATATTTGTTCCCTGACATTGTGCAGGGCGTAGGGAAAGCTAATTGCAGTGTGATTTCTTGATAAGACAGCATACTGAAAACTGCTGGAAAGAAGACTAATCTTGGGACATTAAAATTCTGATGTTACTATTAAAAATGCCATTTTGAGGTTTAATGGAGAGATTTTGCAATTTCCTTATAGCACTGTGCTGTAGTGCTTGTAGTGCTGTTGGATCCTTTGGTATCAATGATGGCATTACATTAACACTGTATAAATCACAATGTGACAGTGGCTGACAACACATGATAACCAATAATGATGGAACTTTATGGATTATTTCTCCCTGTTCTGCCTCAAATATTCCCAATTTTGACACCAGATGAGGCAATGTCTGCTGAGATTTTCCATTTATGCTTGACTTTTTCAAGTAGCATTAAAATTTTTGTTCCAGTTACACTGAAGTTGTAAGATCTCTGATAGACACATTCCTTAGTTTATTTAAGATATAGTCCCAGGCTGGTTTGATCTGGGAGAGATCTTGAAACCCTATCCAATGCGA
>NW_026624220.1:123376-124082 GCF_030028575.1 Malurus melanocephalus
TGCGGCCCCTTGGCCGGCAGCCGGGGACACAGCGGGCCCTGGCCCAGGGCACGGGCTCAGGGCCGGCAGCAGCAGCCCCCGCAGCAGGGGCAGAGAGCCGGGCAGCTGCCCCGCACAGCCCCTGCTGCCCGCACAGCCCCTGCTGCCCGCCCAGCCCGGAGCCCGGCCCGCTGCAAGATCTGGCGGGGCAGAGGGCAGGGGCAGCAACGTCGGAAGCTGCCCTGAAGGAACCAGAGATGACGGAGAAGACCTGTACATGCGTCATGGAAGAGGAAGACCAGGAAGAGGACAGCCCCGAAGAGCTGTCCCAAGGGAAACAGGACATGGAGCCAAGCCAGGGAAGTGGAGAGGAGAGGCCCCCTGTGAGGCCCCGCGAGGCCTGGGCAGAGCACGGCAACCTTCAGCCGTGCACAGCCCCAGGCCAAGCCCCAGCTCTGCCCAGCAGAGCCCCTCACAGGGGCACAAAGGCCTCTCCTCCATGCCCGGCCATGGAGCGCTGCCCACCCAGCCCCTGGCCCGGCCAGCTGGAAGCTCTGGGTGGGCAGGGGACAGGGGCAGAGGCAGAGCCGTGCCGGTCAGGGGCACAGGCTGAGGAGGGCTCCAGCTCCGAGCAGCTCAGCCGTGTGGGGAATTTGCCAGCGCTGTCCACAGCGTGGGCAGAGGTGCCACAGCTGAGCTGGAGCGCTGAGGAGGAGAGCGCCTCAGG
>NW_026624221.1:0-21538 GCF_030028575.1 Malurus melanocephalus
GTTTACACAAGATGTTCTGGACAGAAGTCTGCCTTATACACTGAAACTATAACAGTGAGTTTCACTGTGTTAAATAGACTGATGCCAGCTACACCCCTTTGTATTTAACAGAAAAAAAAAAAGTATTTACTCATACACAATATATATATATAAATAGTACTTATTTCCTGAAGTCATTGCAAGCCTGTTTGTGAAGTAATACTAAGTTAGAATAACATCTTAAGTGAATCAGAAATCAGTTATCTCCACAGTCATCACACAGTTTATGCAAGTCTCTTCCAACTGTGCAGTGAACATTAAGGAAAATGGGTTATTTTCAACTGTGAGTAGCAAAAATATCTATCATTGAAAAAAACCTGAAGAGTAATGGCCTTCGAAAATGAGGGTGGCTAAATAGCTGTCTTACACCTGAATTCCCATCTTAACTGCCAGTTTTGCTGATGGAGAGCAATAGGCTAAATGTAGTCCTTATACATACAAACTGGTTGTGCCACTAAATCTTGATCACTGCATTTGTCATAGCTCTTACTTCAGTGGGATTCCCACGTTCCTTGTAGATGGGAGGAGAGGGGAAAGAATTTTCTAATTATACTTCCCTAAGAATTACCCATAATCTTTGTGCAGGCAACAGTTTACATTTGGCACACAAAGCTCTGATTGCTTAAGCAGAGGTGTTACTGTAACAGATTTATGGGTTATTAATTCCTAACAACCCATAAACTTGTGTAACAAAAATGATATTTTTTCAGTACTGGTGGAATTCTGAATTGTTACATATTTGTGTGATCTGCACATTTAGTGACCCAAGTACAAATGATCAGCCACATGTTCCCCCAGACAGCTTTCTGGAAAATTCCTTTCCAGACTAATTTGTGTGAGTTTAATTACAATGTCCAGAATTATTGGTGTCATAACAGCAGATCTGGTTAAACTCAGTCTCGAGGCTGTTCAGCTCTGTACCAGATTTGTTGTGTAGTATATAGAGGCTGAGCATAAACTGCAATTTATGTATTTTTGTTTGAAACCACATTTCTAGGTTTTATCTCTTCCCCCACTGAAAATAATGATCATTGTTGATGTAGTGCAAAGCTGTACTTAAGAACATTGCACTGTACATATTTTGCTACATTTTGTCATTCATTTAAGCTCTTCTGTGGCTTTATTTAGACCAAAGAGATAAAGAGAGATTATTTTGACCTAAAGCTTTATGTCTCTTTCATATTGCTAACAAAATTTTCATTCAAGGGATAAGAATTTAGAATAATTAACCACAGATGGAAGAAATGCTGCCAGTTGCAACTCAGAAAACCTGCAATTTTAAAGTTCATCATTTTACAAGATCCATTCTTTTTTGCATGCTTTGTGGTGCTGTTAAGTAGAGAGTCCTTGATCCATTTATTTGGAGAGTACAGAGGGAACGTGTTGTGTGTAACAGGTGATGGTTTGCACATTTGTGATGCTTCCTGTTGTAGTCACACCGGGTATTGTGTGCCTTAAGTTGCTCAAGACGTTCAGCTGCCTCTCTTTTTTTTGGATTTTAGGCATGCATTAGCCAGCAGAGATCAGAGTGGCTTCCTTTGGCAGATGTGGACACTGCAGGTTTTGATCCTGTATGCCTCCCAAGCTAGCTGGAATTCAGAAATACATTAGAAACTGGCACATGTGTTGGTATGTTTGAAGCCAATTTACAGCTGATGTGTGCCTACCAAAGACAAATGTTGGAGGAGTCTATAATCTGTCAGAAAAAGCTTTCAGATTATTGCTGTAAATCCACCATACTAACAACAACAACAACAAAAAAAAATTAAAAGTCCGGCACTAATGATTTTGGAGTTAAAACTTTCAAAGGGCATTTAAAATAAGAAGAAGGAGGATTTGAAATAGGATGATTCCTGCCAGGATACTTTCTCACTTTCTTTATTCTTCCTATTGAGTTTTACATGTACAGTTTTCACAAAAAAGGCCTTGCTGACTTCTCTTGAAAACACGTTTCTTCAGTTTGTTACATTTCCATGAGAGAGTTTGTTTAAAATATCCTAATTTTATTTTACATTCTGTGAAACTCTCTAAATACTTTCTTTCCCCCTGTGATGGACCCGTCCTGTGTGTATTCAAAACACTAAATATTTATCTTTTAAAGTTTCTTCTTGGAAGCCAGTCTTCATCTTTCTCACCCAGGTTACTTTGTGTCTGGTTTCTCCACTCCTTTTTTAAATAATGTGTATGTACATGCTGGTGTTTTAGGTGTTTTCCCATTGGGGTGTTCCCACTCCATTTCTCAAGCAGCATCTCATTTCATTTGCTGCCCCATTTCTAATCTCTTCAATTCATCTCTGTTTTAGTTCTCTGACTTCAACAGTATGGTTTGTTTTCTTCTCACATTTAGTGCAATTTGAGAATGCAGTACGAGTTTAAGTAGCTGTTTTATCAATCAGTACAGAAAGTTTGACCCATCTTGTTGTCTCACTGGGGATCTGTCTACAGGTATGTAAAATTCCCTTTGAGTTCCCTTTTCAAACTTTCTGCTTTTGCCATTTGCAAGAGGTTCATGGCTTTGGAGTTCATGGTTTCACCAATACATATGAAGACACTACAAAAGCTGTTTCTCACATCTATCCAGTTTTATAAATAATTAACAACTTGTAATTCCATACAAATTATCCTACTGTTATAGAAAGGAATGTGCAATGCTAATTAGAAAATGATCAATGAGAGCAACAGTCTTATGATCTTCTGTTTCCATTTGTAGCAGATGTTTTACCCATCTGAAAGAGGAGCTTATTTCTTTCCCCCTAGAGAAGTGGAATGGATAAAATTAATGCCTTGTTACTTTATCTCTTCTTGGGAAGCCTACCCTAAATAGGCCGATCTCAATATTCATTATCCCAATTCTCTCCCCACAGTATAAAGGAAGAGACATTTCCTGAGCCTGGCTGCAGGGAAATGCAGCAGGTATTGAGTTGTTCTCACTGAGTGCCATCCTATTCCCTGTAGTAGGGCTGATGTAGGATATGTGCAACAGTGGCATTATGGCAGCTTTTACCTGCTGAAAAAGGATTTTAGTTCCATTAGCAACCAAATACAAGAGAAAACAGATCTGGTGCCACGTCAAGAATATGTAAAGCTCTGAAGAGAAAATTCTCTTGTTGGTGCTATTATTTTTTCAGCTTCACCAATTTGCTTGGGGTAACACAGGACACGAATCTAAACCAGTTGCTCAAAGTTTGTTTATTTCTGTGATTGTGCTCTCTCCTGCATTGAGAGAAGTTCTTGTTTCTCATCATGCCATTGAGAAATCATGCCATTGAGAAATCATGCCATTGAGAAATCATGAGAGATATCCCTCATATCCCTAAGGGGCCAAAGAGCACCAAGCACACTTGGAAATTAGAGTTAGGAGAATTGAAACCTGGGGTTTTGAGGACCTGCCTGTTGGGACATGGTGGACAGGAAAGGTTGTGAACGTGCTGTTATGCCTCTGTTGTAAGAATTTATATTCCTATTTTATATTACACTAAAATCTGCCTCTTTTTGTCCTGATTTTAAAAGCCTTTTGAGCTTCTTTGTAGGATTTTGCTGTAGGAAAAAAAAAAAAAAAACCGATAAAGGAGATCTGTCCAAATTCTTTGTCTGTCTTGGGGTCCTATCATTGGTTTGTTTGTTGACTGGGGTTTTTTTTGTGGGTTCAGTAGCTTTCTAAGCCAACCTGAGGAATTCTGATTTGATGCTGACAGTCAGGCTGTGGCTAATCAGGAAAGAAAAAGCTTGCCCATCATGGCTTCCCCTAATAAAGAAAACCTGTCACCTTGACTCTTCCCTGTGCTGCAGCATCACTGTTCCTGCCAGCTCCTCTTAGCTGCAGAAGTTGTAACATTTTTATATCTGCTCTTATTCTCGAGTTAATGTCTTGTTCCTGCCTACCTTATTCGTTCTGTACCTGTCTCTTGTTCTGTTGTCATTGTGTTATAAAGAGCGAATTGACTAGTCAAGATGATTTCTTTCCTGCTGCTGCTAGGAGCCAGTGATGATAAAATAGCTAAAAGCAGCTCCCAAAATAGCAGTGCACAGGTATGGGTTTGCCAGAGCGATTTGATAGTGATTACTCTATTGGTCCTTCTCTGTGTTACAAGTCAGACCCTGCACCGTGAGCAAAAACTGCTCTTTCTTCCTCTGATGTGTTTTTCTTCCTTTTTTTTTTTCTCTTTTTTTTTTGGGAGCTGAAAACCAGAAAAGACCTTAATAGCAACAGAACCAGCAGCATCTTCAGCCACTTCAACTTTTCTTTCCTTCCCAGATTAGGAGGAAGCAGTTTTTCCCCTTCAGGAACACCTAAAATTCAGTCTCAGGATTCACTTCTTATCCTCAGGGCTCTGTGCACCGAGAGAAGGAACAGTAATTTTGTTAAAATGGAAGGCTTGGGATTTGACATTTTTGGTTGTTTGGCAGTTTTACCTCCTTTTTTTTCGGCACCCCTCTCTATGAGGAAGATTTCCAGTGGTAGTCGTTGCCATGGCACTAAGCAGGACGAGGTGTCTACTCCAGTTTTAAAAGTGGATGTTTACAGCCGTATTGTGAAAAATTATCCCTTCTGACAAGGCGGGCTTGTTTACGCAGAATTAGTCCAGCACCACTCCTCCCAAAGTGGAGAGAGGCTCTTCAGGTCGAGGCAAATGTGAGCTTCAGCAGTGCTGGGAAAGCCTCAGAATGAGCTCTGTCCTTGCACTCCCTCGTTAGCTGTTCAAATGAACAACCGCTTCACGCCCTGCCGAGCAGCTGATTGGCCTTGGAGGGAAGAAGCATCTGAAGCAGGATTAATGTTTCATTCAAAATCATGAGAGCCAGGGAGGAAGGGAATTAGGGAATTCAAATCCCCAGCTCAGTACTGCCTTTTATTTCACCACGTCCTGTTATCTTAAGCAGCATTCCGAGTTTTTTCCCACCCTGGATTTCCTCTCAGGATGGTCTTGCTGGCTTTGAGAGATGGTTCTTGCCGAGGGTAAATTTAGCCACTCTCTTCCCTTGGCTTTTCTTTCTCCATTGTCTGCTTCTTCTCCCCAGCCCTGCTAACATTATCTGCTGTGATGTAAAGGAGACATAGGGGCCAAGAAGCCCCTCCATCCTTTGCTCTTTTCCTTTCTGCATCAAAGGATGATGCAGATGATTTCCTTTCTTTTCACTACTGCATCAAAGCCGGTGAAAATCCCTTTTTGTTTTCCCTCCAAGCAAAGCAGATCAGAAAACTGAAAAATTAGTGCCCTAAAATGCTATCTCAAAGATAAGTGAGCAAACTAGATGTGATAAAGCAATCAGTAAAGGAGGGTGGGGGAATGCATGACAGCAAGAACAGCCAGCTGCATCTGGGAAATATGTAAGTCCTTGGACTCCAGCAGTATAAAACATCCAAAACTATAAAAGAGGAGCAATTCTTTCTGGTTTTTTTTGTGACAGGCCCAGCAGTTTGAAACATGGTTGGCAACTAATAATTGCAATCATAGAAATCATTGGTGTTAAAAGCAGCATCACCTCAAAGTGGGTATTCACGTAAGATCTTGGATTCGTTGTACATAATACAGCACGTGCTGAGTTTGTTAAATTTAGAAATGTTGCTAATAAATAAAAATAGTTTCATTAGGACAGGAATAGAAGAAATGTTAGATACAGAAGTGTTGCATAACCAGCCTTGATGAGCAGGGAAGATCCCCTTCTATGGTGTTTTGAGAAGTGCTGTTCCCAGTAAATGACAGCAAACAGATCCTAAATCCCTAGGTCATCCTGAGATTAATATTAATATTGTTGTTTTTAAAAAAACAAATGTTGTTTATTTTTTTTTTACCTGTTTGCCTTTGGAGTGAAATAAGGGGGAAAAGCAGGAGTATTTCCTGACAGAGTATTTCCTGACTCAGCAATTGAATGAAAGGAACGGTGCTGACGCACTTGGTTCAAGGTATTGGAAGGACTTCACCCCAGCTGAGGAGGACTGTGAGCACACAAAACAGCACAGAAGATGCCAGCCTGTAAATCCTGCAAATCAAATACTACTCAACAGTGTGTTAATACAAATATGTTTGACTCAGGGATTTTGTTTAGAGACAGGAGTCATGGTTTAGTTTAGAATAGATTGCTAGTTGGGGACCATGAAAACCAAGGCTCTTTTTTAATTGTGCCAGGCTCTTGGGATGTGATCTTATAGAAATCTGTCAGTGCTGTTTTTCCCCGCCCTTTCAGCTGTTTTTTCAGTACTGATATGCAGTTAAAATTCCATCTAATGCCCTGTCTGTAATCAGCAGAGAAAGCAGGGCATGTCTCAAGTGTGATGTCAGTAAAGCACTGAGCAGAAAACTGCCTAAAAACAGCCAGGAGAAAGCAGTGGGCCCAAGGATTGAGGTGGAAAGTAGCCTGCCTGAATATGGCTCACTCTGTTTTCATAGCAAATACAAAACCCAAGCCTGGGCTTTGTTGGGGCCTCTCAGCACTTTACTCTTATAAATAATAAAGAGAATACATTTTCCTCCTGTGTGGTTTAGCAAACAGAAATGTGCCTCTGTTATCAGCAAGGAAGCCATAATTGAGAGGCAGTGATTTTTTTTGGAATACGCATTCAAATGGGAATAAATGAAAGCATAAGGAGGTTTTCAAAACTTCTATTTCTGTGCTAGGCTTCATATGTTTAGCTATGGAATTTATTCATGATACCTTTTTGCAAGCTTGGATTTACATTCTCAGACTGAAATCATGCCACACACTCCAGCCTGTATCTGACACAGCAACAGTTCTAACAGGGTAACTTTAGGTAATCTTTTGCACATCCCAGTATTTTGCCATTTACTGCCCCATTTTCAGCATGACAGTTTTGAGCGTTTGCTTTCATGGCCTGGCTTGGATTGCAAATGCAATCTTGGTGTGACACCATTTGGGGCTGAAAGGAATATGGTCACGGTAATCCTGCTCACATTATTGGAGCAGAAATGTACAATTAAAAGTATTTTTCTTGGAGGGAATGCTTTTTTAATGTGCCCCATTTCCAGTTTGGCCCAAGGAAGAGCAGCCTGGTGCATGCACCGTGGGAGAAGTGTGTCACTGATTATAATTGAACCCATCTTCAAAAAACTCTGCTCTACACCGTGATTATAATTTCTCTCTGTCTGCTAAGGTTGTGTATCTCTTTTTCTTGTTTATTGCTTGAGTGAACTGAACACATTTGAAATTCTGTTTTTGAAGAAGTAGGATACTGTGCAACTGGTGATGTTTCTCTGCAGAATAACCCCCAGAGGGATCTCTAATCCCCTGGTACTATCATCTAATAGCCAAATTGAATAATAATCTCAGTGCTCTGAATTCAGCCTCATACTCAGCCTCATTCTGCTTTGGTTAGCATTGCCTATAAATTATTTTTTGCTCTGTATTTTTGCTATCAGTGGCTTCCAGGGGCTGGCCTAAACATGCTGGAGCCACTGGCAACAGCAATAAATGTACATGCAGATATTTTGTTCTCCCTCTATAAATGTGTGCTGGAGATTTGTCTTTTAAAGGAGCTTTTACTGCATCTTCCCTGTAGCTAAACACAACCAGACACTACAAGCTGGACATCAGTCAAAGATACACAATGACACATAGTTTATGATGTATGTTTACAGGATTTGGGATGTCATAATTGATTTTGGCACTGGAAGTGCAGTCTGGTAAATTGCTTGTCACCTTTGTTTCATCCCCRGTCTCATTGAGAATCTCATATGCAATTAACTGTAATTGGTACACTGTAGTTATCCTAAAATGCACAGTGCATTACTATTTTGTTGTTTGGCTCTCAGAAATGGGGAGTTAATTGCTTATGAAAACACAACTCAAAATAAGGGACCTTTTTGATGACAGACTTTTCTTCAGGGTAGAAAAAGACAAAGACTTTAACATCGTTCACATTCCAAACTCATGGCCCTCCTGTAGTTGGAGGACACTATTCCTTCTGAAGGACAGAATTCCTTCTGGACAGGAATTCTTTAAAGGAATGGGTTTGCTCCGCATCCTCTAGGTCACAAGGTGGAAGCAGCACTGAGTGGCTCACATGAATTCCTCTGCCAGTTTGTCCTGGCAGTATTTTCTATTTAAACAGCCAAAGCTCCAGAATTAGCATGGGCTGTCTAGAAACCTCAATAAAACCAAGAGCTTTGCCAAGAAACAGTCTAAGACAGAAAAAAAAGAAAAAAGAAAAAAAAAAAGTGAAGCCCTTCTCACAGATCAACAACAGGAATTTGGAAAATTTTCTTTCCCAGGAATGCAGACCTAGATTGTCTCCTGCTGTCATCCAGGAACTGGATGTTGGAGGACAGGTCTGGTTCTCAAGTTTAGACCAACAGCACCTGCTCCTTTCATGTCATAGTGGTTTATTCAAGGAAATCCCAATCATCAGTTTCCTTGCTGTTCCTGTTAGTTCCTCATGTTAAGAAATCCGCTGTTCTGGTTTTTTTCTGGAGAAAATAATTTCAGGAGATAAGATACAGATCTAGCCCAATTAACTTAATTAAAGAAAACGCAAATCCAGTGGAGTACATTTTCTAGTAGAAAGTGTAGATTCTACTTGCTGCAAGCACAAAATATCTCCAAGAGTTTGGATATGGCAAATAGTGGCAATAATTGTATGTCTAAAACATTAGAAATATCTTCTATCAGAATGCTGGATGAAAAGAGGATTTTTTTTATTATTTTTTTTAAACTCTTGCAAATGACAAAAACAAGCCTAAATACCATGGACTGATTTCCAGGATATTCAGACTAGTTTAGATCTTACTTTTAATCCAGTTAATTATTTTGCTATTCTCCATTCCATTAATTATCAGATTAAGGTTCTTATGTAATATGTAAAGTGGTCTTTTGATAATAAAATATTATAAAAGAAATGCTGCAGAGTTTGCTTTAGAAGAAAGCAGAGCAAGATTGAAATCTGCAGAATTTCAACTTGAAAGGGGCTGTTAACTTTGATATCTACTGCATGTACCATTACAATTACATATTCCACAAGAAGATGGGATGCAGCACTACAAATCTTTACTGCAGGAATAATTTAAGATTGTACATAAATACTGTTCCTTGGATTTTCTTCTTAGATCTTCCAGAATTGTTACATTTATCAAAACCTCTATTTCAAATTTAGTTTTTTATTACAGATGTGGATTATCATTTCTTTTGGATTTATTTGTAGTTGCACAGAAGAGACGTTAACTGGAGAAAGGCCAAGGAGATGATTAGAGAGATGGAGCACCTCTCTTAAGAGGAAAAAATGAGAATATTTGGTTTGTTCAGCTGGGAAAAGAGAAGATGACCTAATGGTGTCCTTCCAGCACCTGAAGGGAACCCACAAGAAAGAGGGAAAGAGACTTTTAAAAGGGCATGTTGTGACAAGACAGGGGGGAATGACTTCAAATTGAAAGAGGGTAGGTTTAGATCAGATATTAGGAAAAARATCTTTCCTGTGAAGGTGGTGAGGCCCAGACAGGCTGTGGGTGATTCACCCTTGGAAGTGTTCCAGGCCAGGTTGGATGGAGCTCTGAGCAACCTGGTCAGTTGGAAAGTGTCCCTGCCCGTGGCAGGTGGTGTGGAAGAAGATGATTTTTAAKGYTCCTTCCAGCTCAAAACATTCTGYKATTCATGGTATTTCAGTCTTCCTGAAATCTACTGCGAAAAAAAGCAAAAATCCTTCCGTGTTACTACCTAAGAACTGCTGCTCAGCGTGAGTTTTTTTGTGCTGCAGGATTGATGAGGTCGTTTCTCCGCCGCCTGTATCCCTTTCTTTCTGCAGAATTCTGCTCATCCTGTCAGTCCTTCAGGCGTTGGCCGCGTGCCTGCCGCCTCCCAGCGAGCAGGTGCGTTGGGAGAGATGACAGCTTCCTAAAGAATCAGCTCCATAATTAACTCATTTATTACTGCATTGCTTGAAAGAGCCATCCCTTCTGTCGAGTGGTCAAAATCTTGCTTGTGTGCCTGTCAAACTCTTGCATCCCTTTTATTGAGTTGCATCTTGCTTCAACTGGAAAGTTGCTAGACCTGCAATGAGAAGTGAGAAGATCCTGTTGCCTTGAAAGGCCAGTTTTTAATAATGACACAGATACAGTTAAGGGGATAAAAGGGTTTTACCTCGGTATTTGGGATCCCAGGTGCACAACTTGATGGCAGAATGCACACCCGTGTACAGCACGGGTACAAGTTTTATAGGTTTCAGGAATCAGCATATCTATCTGGGATTCCCCAATAAGATACAAGTTTTATAGGTTTCAGGAATTAGCATATCTATCTAGGATTCCCCAATAAGATACAAGTTTTATAGGTTTCAGGAATTAGCATATCTATCTAGGATTCCCCAATAAGAAACTTTACAAATGCAGTAATGTCCCCCTATTCTAATGAATCCCCCCCTGGATGAGGTCAGAGCTCAGTTTACACAAGATGTTCTGGACAGAAGGCTTCACCCAAGGCTGAGCTCAGGTTTAAGATAGTACAGGGCACACTGAGCCCTTCCTCAGGATGTTTGGTCTCTCTGCCCAGCAGAACTCCTAAACTAAGCTGGAATATCACGCTCCAGGAATTACAAACATGTGGGTTAAGGGATACAGGCGGATGCATAGAGGGTACAGAAACGTAAAGGGAAAAGCAAAAATCATCAGGCATCATTCCAAGATTTTTAACTTTTCAAATTGTTTTACCAAGTCTCACCCCTAGAAATGTGGTGCATCTCCTTTTTGTAGGTGCAAAATTCACCATGAGGCCTCTTGGAGTTTTTGAAACCTCCAGACAGATGCAGGGCTAATGTGTTTGGTTAAGTTACTATCAGCCTTAAAACCCTGAAATGCTGAAGTGTTACTGTCTTGACCTTTATGTCAAGATGAATGAAAAATAAATTAACTTCTAARGCAGCAGGCCTTTCTGGAGGACTGCATTTGTTGGAAAATGTCTGGTTTTACACAGAGGTGGAAGGGCAAAAACTGTCTGTTTTTCATAAAAATTGAAATATCTTAATCTTGTAGGTTGCCAGAATTTCTAGCCTTCATGAACCAGTTACTGATAYTGTTCTTTGGCATTTATATTTTATTAATCTGTGGGTACAAAGCTATGGGTGATGTTGACAGGAAGCTACAAGAGGGATTGGCAAATTTGGAAGCTGACAGCGCACAGGATTATAGCAAMTTTCATCTTTGTCCCTTGTCTCTTTGTGAAGATTTGTTCCCTGGTGAATCCAGCAGGTTCTCAGCAGCTGCTGACCTTTTCCCAGTCACTGATTTGTTGTGCATGCCCCTTTGGCTGCGTGGCAGGGCTGTGTTTCTCCAGGTACAGTGTCCAGTTTGACTCAGGGGATTTAAGGCCGTATTAATGCATTCATTTTCTCAGTTTTGCATCCCATCCGTGAACTTTGGCTGGACAACAATTCCATAGTTGCTTCACTGATGCTGAAGTGCACGGCTCAGATTTATTATCATCTTGATTTTTTTTTTTTTTCTTTTTAATCTGTTGTAGCTCAATGTGCTTAAATCAGCAGCTGTAAAGCACTGAATTCATCCTACAATACAGCACAGCACCTCCAGTTTGATATTCCCTGAAAAAAGCTGCACATTTGCTGCCTCCTGTCCACTGTGGAGTAAGAAACACAAGAAGAAAAACCCCTCAAGCTGTCCAGTTTCAATTTTCACTAATAAGTACAACATGAAATTACTCAGTTTGTCAGAAATTGTGTTGTTGCCACTGGTTCTTTCTACAGATTCCTTTTAATATAATGTCTTGCATGGCTGTACAATTAAACCCAAGAAAACAGAAATCCAAATAAATTCAAATCTTACTCAAAACATACATTCTTTAATATATGCCTTGAAAAAATTAGCAAGTTGATGTTCTTCTCTGTATTCAGACTTGCCAAAATTAGGAAGGCTTCCAAGAGCATCTCAGCTTTAAAATAATCCATGTCTAGGAACGAAAAAGCAGAAGAGCAGTCTGAATGATAATTATATCAAATCTGTTTCTCAGTTCTGTTCTTTAGCTGCTGCATTCCTAAGATGTTTCCCTTTAGATTTCTCTTGATTTTCTCTGTTTTCATATCTTTTCTACAGTTTTCTCTYAGACAGTGTTGTCGACAGACAAGACATTTGGACTTGATCTTAAAGATCTTTTCCAAGCCAAATAATTCTATGATTTTATGATTTCCAGAATTACCCACTCATAAATCTGTGGAAGTCTTGAGCTATTTCTTTTGCTCTCTAGTAATGGAGTATGAATGGAAAAGAAATATATTCCATATATTTTTTCCCTCGCAGTGAGTCCATAGAAGACATGATTTGATTGTAAATTATTAATTTGTTATCTTCCTTAGTAGTAAATATCCCTGCCAGGAAGGCTTCCATCGCACCCTAATACATATGGATCAGACCAAAAAGCTTCCTTTTATAAAGTGGGAGCCCTGAGATCACAAAGAACRACAGACAATATATTTGCAGTGGCTGAAATTCTCTTTAGAAGGAGTCAGTGTGAGTGTCGCAGTGCATCTGGCTCYTCATCTGAGAAAGATAAATGCTTTCAAGGCTGTCTTTATTTCCCTTCGTGCCAAACAACTCTTTCCTAAAAGAAAAATCAGGCTATTTAATCAGCTGAAGATGTTTGTGATTTGTGATGGTAATATGCAATAAATTTCCTCTTTATCCATATCAGTCTATACAGGCAACTTTCTTGACATTCCGTGTTAGGTTCTGACACTTGTTAAAACCCTTTTATGATCTGCCTGTATAGAAAAAGCAAATTAATTTTGGCTCTTCCTTCAATGTAAAGCAAGTATTGTAAATATTGTGCTGCTCTGACGTGCCAAACTCCCATAATGTAGGCTTAGAGTAGTTGATTTTGAAAAGGAAGCTAATGAAATAATTGACCTCGTTTCCATKCCAAGCAATCTCACTGTAAAGAGAGGCTTGCCCTTCTACTCTGCAGAAATTGTCCAGAAAAGTAATGCTGTCTTCTTGTTTCTTACATATTTATTTTTAAAAAACTTCAAAAAACAAAAATAACCCAACAAATTAAGAAAACTCACAAAATAAATATTTTTGTTAGGTTATCCAAAATCAGAAAGGCTAATGGTTTCCACTAGGCTTAATAAGATTGTAGAGAAGAGGAGACACTGGTATGTGAAATTCAATGCTTCCAGTAGGAAAAAGATTGGAAATTTGAAAGAAAAATATAGATTTTTGACTAGAACTGTATGAGCAACACAGTTCCTGTTAATCATTTGGCTGTCTCCGTGAAAATATTTTTAATCATATTCATCACATCATAGATGTGTCTGTCTATATATTTACATAGATATGTCTTTAGGTATTATTGTGAAACTTAAATTTTGCTACAGCTCAAACAGCAAAGGTTGCCCAGAGAAGTTGTGGTACCCCATCCCTGGAAATGTTCAAATGTTCAAATGCAGCCAAGTTGGATGGGACTCTGAACAATCCAAGATAGTGGAAGGTGTCCCTGCCCATGGCAGAGGGGTTGGAATGGGATAATCTTTAAGGTCCACTCCAACCCAAACCATGGCATGATTTTATGATCTCTCTAACTGTTGTTTTGAGCACGTTGGTGCAATAATACTGTACAGCTTCATCCAAATGGGAAATGAAATGCTGCTCTGTCATTTCCTTTAGCACTCTAAAACACTTTACTATTATTGCAACTTGCTGGGCTTTCAAGAACTATAATGAAACTTAGAGTTTATTGGCGTGGTTCAAATAAGCTGTTTGCTCTTCCATAACCTGGGGACTTCCTGCTGCTGGCTATATACTGCAGAAATAAATGGCAGTTTCTCTTCACTATTATTCATAGGGTCATAATATTCAAGATTAATGTGTGCTCTGATGGCTTAGTCATTAAAATATTCACAAATCTTGATGATTTCATAAYTTTTAACACACACAGTTTGTCCACAAAAAATTTCTGCTAGAAAATTTCTCCTAGGTTATTCTTTCTTCATTCTCCATCTTTCATTTTGCTATTAAAACCTTTCATTCTGCTAATGAGGAACATACACAGTACTTGCCAAAAGTGACTACAGTCATTTTCTATGACTGGGTGAGGAATTAAATTCTTCAGTTACTGCATGAACTTCTATTTTACCTACTGTAAAAAAAAGCCACAGTAAACACTTGCAAAACATTAATTAACAACTCTGTTCACTTTGTGACGGATCCTGCAAGAAATAGTCTAAGTGTATCATACTAATTATTTTCTTGAAATAAATAACCTGATTCTAGGATTTAACACATGCCAGGAAGAAGCAGAAAAAGTGGGTGGAAAAAGCTATTTTGGCTTTGGCTATAGTCACAGGAACCTCTACAAAAAACAACTCAGCTTTTGCACCATGCAGCACCTCACAAGGCCTGATGGTCATAGAAATGTGCAGTACCACTGACTACTCCCAAAATTTCTTTCCTACTCATCATATCACCAGCTTTCCCTTTTAGCTAACAAGACACCAGCATGCCTCAAATGCCAAATGGCTTTTAGAGGATTTCATGTTCCTTAGCTCCAGCTACTTTTCATGTATTACTCTCAATGATTCTTCCTGGGAGGATGAAATGGAGCCATTAAAGCCTTCTCCATACACAGAGTGCTTTAAAATCTGGCATGGTATCACTAGAACCACTCTCCTCTCTTCTATTATTAATGGATTTGTTTTCCCGGTTTATAATATTTTACACTTGATATTAGAAAACCAAAAGCATACAGTGATTTTGCACATTTTATCAGTTGTATGAAATGAGTATTGAAAGGGAATTTGGTCATAACCAAAAATAACGAGGCATGGGAACCTGGGTAAATCTTAATACAGTTGTGTAYGTGCAGACATGAAAAATTCTTTTTTCTGCTGCACTTTGTGTCCATGTCACTTGTGAAGCAGAAGYTTTAGTTTTCACAGGAGGAACAACATCATTCTTTGTCAGTAGATAGTACTGCAAGATGTCAGGGAGAAATGCAARCCCTTGAACATAGGACTCCTCTCAACTCTGGCTTTAAAAATCACTGCTCATTCAGCCAGCTGTCTGATCAGGAAAGGCTTTTTTGTCACTTACAAACTGTAGCAGAATATTACGTGTCAGCTAAATTGTCAAATTTGCATTAATGCAGACTAAATCTATTAGAGATTGGGTGTGCAAACAGTAATAAATTCTTCTTAAAACAAGTTTCACATACAATTTTTATTGTAATTAATAAACTGAGTATGAAGTGACCTTACCTGAATTGCAAACATGACATTCTACTTATATAACTTTAATTCTTTATAAGCAAAACTTCCTTTTTGCAGGACTAATTTACTATGTTTTGAGTACTTTTTTTCTTGTTATTTAACGCCCATGAACGATTTGCTTTAAGTTTTGTTGGGGTTTTTTTTTTTTGTGCTTAAAGCTTTTATTTTGTGATCTTGTCAATAAACAATTTTGCCAGTCTTATGTCAGTGCTGAATTGCATCACAGCAATTTCTGCTGGGAAAATATTCTGCYCAAGCAAACCTCTTCCTGCTTTTGCCCTTTGTGTTGTGAGCATTTTGTATGGCCATTCAGTATTTCTGATTTCACATTGAAATTGTGCTGTGGAATTCAGGGAGATTTATAATTGAAGTGAAGGTGAAGTCCTAGGATTATATTTCATTGATCTGGTTAATTGATGAGACTTTGTTAATATTAAGCAATACCTGGAAAAAGCATTAAACAGATTTGTAACCGAAGCAAAGCAGATGAGGAGAAAGCACACMCTGATAAACTGGAACTTGTAACACTATTTAGGATTAAAAGACATGCAAGCCAATCAGAGGATTAGAACAGTGTTTTAACCAACACAAGAGCTTTACATGCCCTAAAGCCTACCTAGAAGATGTAGAACACACAACCAGGGAATTTAAAAATATCACYGAAAGCTAATAACAGGCTCAAATACCAGTGAGACCCAGCTACAAATACATTTTCAGAGCATGGGAAATGTTGCTACCATGTGAARCCCTGACACTGATCTCATTTAGGGCTGTTGGGTTGGTCCACACTCACATTTCAGGGTCAGACAGAAAAGAGTTGGAGCATGTMTGTGTCATAAAATTAATGTAATCTGAGATTCATTCCCTTGGGTTTCAGCTGCCTTCCTTTAAAGAATTGCACTGGAAGTTTCTAAACACAGTATTAAGGATAATTAACAGCATTTCGGAGAAGAATACATTAGCTGAGAATTATTCCTTTGTCCCAGGAGTCTTTGCAAAGGGACACCTTCTGTCCTGAATAAGTGCCTCTTGTGTTAATTAAGGAAAGCTTGTGAAGCACAAAGGAAACTACAGTGCAATATCAGGTTAAAACTCCTTCAGATACTTCATCCTAAGAATATTTCTTCTCTGCAAAAGTTAGGGTCTTGGATTTCCAGGTTTAAAAAAATCCAGTTGTTCCTACAGTACAATTGCTAAGCTGAATGATGGCTAACCCTCCATGGATGTATTTGCACAAAAGAAAGATAATACATATATGTAAAAATTTGACACTATTCAAATTCTTCTAGAACACTCTATGATTTTATTCAAAGTCGATATAAAACTTATGTTCAGTGGRCCTATACCAAAATCCTGTGCAATACAAATAGATTAAATACTCCATAATCAAACTGAGTCGTTTTGATAAAAGGAGTGGGTCTTTTATCAAAGATTGCAGTAAAAACTGTCACAGACAGAAAGGCTACATTCATCTCCCCACTCTGTGTAAAAACTAATTATGTGATCCATAGGTAGAATAACACATAGATGTGTTATTTCCACATCATTTTTAACCTTGTGACCACTACCAAAAAAAAAAAATAACACCCAGAAAAAATTATGCAGATAAGCCTAGGAGATAAATAAGGTGGAAGTCAGTAGAGTAAAAGGGATTGAAACATGGAAACCTGGTCCAAAATTGATTATTACATCAGAATATCTGTAAGACRATGCCAGGAGCTCTTCAGAGCTATTCAGAGTGTTCGTGACCTTCCTGGAAAGCGTAGCCCATTTCTTGGTTGATGGAAGTGCATGGAAATAATGGCAGAGCCTCCTGAGTCCTCCAACAATGAAATCACACTCTCAATAAACAAAGAATTAGGTGAAGCTCCCAAGTCTCGAGAATATTTCATCTGGGGCCACCCTGAAGGTCTGTCCTCTTATTTAATGTCTGTCAAAAGGCCTCCTTTGCTGGGGTGTGAAAGCATGTTGCAAAGGTGCTTATAAAAATTAACTGTATGTATATATATATACATGCAATTTCATTGGTTGGTTCCTTTAACATGCTTTAAAAAATACAAATTTTATCCAAAAATGCAGCCTTACTTTCTGTGGAGCACACTGTCCAGTATCAACGTGTAATACTACCCCATTATTCTGACATGCTGGAATTTGGGAGCACAGCTCTTACTGCAGCCRTGATGACAAAGGTAGAAATAAGAAATTTTGGGTTCATATCAAGCCCTGAAGACACTGGGCTGGTATCGTGGCATTCACAGAGGGAGTTTGGAAGCAGCTGGATTTCTGAGGAACACTTTCTGTGCTGCAGATCTCATTTCTGTGAGGACAAAAAAAGTGAAGCCTCACCCTGCTCTCATTACAAAGCAGAGGAAATCACTGGCATCAGATRAGTGCTGCTGCCACGGGAGAATACAGATAAACAGGCTTAGAAAAACTGAGACATCTGGAAAGACRGAGTAAAAAATTATACAGAAAATACAGTACGTAACAGCACAAGTGGCTAATAGAAAAGCAGCTCCAGGATGCAGCAAAAAAATCTCTTCACGTGGGCCTGTTCTCGCCTCAGCTGTTCACAATGGATCTGCCCAGTTGTTGGAAGTTGCCAGGGATGCAGGATGTGAAAATTACTGTCTGATGAAARGGAACAGCTTAAAGTACCACCCTGKARTCCTACTGTTCTTCCGTAGAARTGAGACAGATATATGATGGCCCCTTTTCTACCCACAGAAACAAAACTTTGTCCAAAACTTGGTTTTGACACAGGCAGAAGTAAAACCAAGATGAGGGATAAACAATATCCTCTGATGCTGTGACCTGGACTGTTCACTGAGCAGCTTCTCTGGAAGCAAGCTGGAACACAAGGGTGTGACATTGTCAGATTCAGAGGTTATTAAAGACCCCCAAACTCTCCAAATGGAAATCAGCTCATATTGCCCTCATGGTTTTTTTTTCTCATGGTGTCTGTTCTCTAGAAAACCTCCTCTCCTAAAGTCATCTCCATGTAATTTAGGGGACTGCTGCTCTGCCTTTCAAATTGTTCTCACCTCCCTATTCACACACCCTTAACACTGGGCACCCTTCTGTCTCCTGTAATCTTCTGGCTGGTCCTCACAACTCCAAATTTCTCATTTCTTGCAATGCTGKATCATTTACTTGGATCAGTTCTTTGAAAAAAAAATGGCCTTTTTGCAGGCCTCTGATGTATTTCTGCCTTCTTCTCCAGGGAATTCAAGACAAATTGCTTTATTCTGAAGGTCTTCTTTTACTGCTKCATCCTTCCTTGATCCTCAGCTTTTTAATTAAAAAAGAGGTTGTGCTCTGCCTCCACTGCCAGACTTGTTTACCAGTAAATATTCAAAAATTATCAAGAACTACCATTCTGCTCTCTCCCAAATTCCCTTTTATGCATGGGAGGAATTTCTTTAATTAATTTCATCTCTGAAACTCTTTGCTGTAATTCCAAGCAGCTGCTGTGCTGTCCCCACTGTTAATGAGCTTTGTCTTCATATGATTTTGAGAAGGACAGAAAGGGCCATGCTGGCTAAAATGGTTTGAAATTGGTTTTCGGCATGCAAAATAAACTGGACAGCTCCTGTGTGAAATGGATTGCAGTGTCACTCCCCCCGCTGTGGAAATTTAATCTGGCTGGCTGGTGAGAATGAGACTCACAGCAGGGGCAGAAGGTATTGACTTTCCCACTTTAAAAAAAATAACGTTATTTTTATTTTCAAATGGACCGGGGCTGTTTCATCTGAATTGTCATTCTTAAATAATTGTCTTGATAGAAGCAGTACATTTCAACCTCCTGCCATCCTTTGAAAATTAGGCTRGAGAGATGGAGCCTGACACTCTGAACCTACACACAGTGTGAAAAATTGCTTTGATCAGCTTGTGTTTATAATTTTAGGCAGTAAAACAGAATTCTTRCTAATTGTGTTTAAGGCATGATGTATTGTGTAATCCACAGACTTGTTTCAAAAATACTGYAACCACAAAAACAGCTGTTCCACTGAATCATTTTTCCAATGTGCAACTTAAAGCAAAACAGAGTAAAACCCACTCCCRGTTGTAACTTATTTGTGTTGATGGAGTAGCATAATGCCAGAATTGTGGGGGAAACAACAGAAAACTCATCTCCACATTCCTCTCTATATCAGAAATTTGGAAATGGAAAAGAAAGAGCCTTCTTTGGAGTTAAAAAAAATCAGAAAAATCTCAAGAGATATCCTAATCAAATTAYGAAGAGCAAGCCATGCATTGATAGTCAAAAACAATTTGCAAAGATAGGAACTCCACTAGATGGAATGGAGTTATGGTAGTGAACCAAGATGTAGCAGTAAAATACCTAAAAAAATCCATGTCACAGTTGTGCTTGTGTGCATATTTTCATGGTGTTGGAGTATAATACTGGAAGCAAAGGCAGTAAGAACTGGTAAAGTAGATGGAGGAAACTGCAATACATGAAATGTAAAAAAGGAGATAAAATGTACTGCAGGCACAGCTCTTTCATTAGCAGGAAGTTGAGTGAGCAAGTGAACAACGCTTTTCATATTTAGAATGACTRTTCATCCCACCTAGCTTTTGGAGGGAAAGAATAAGCTAGGTTCTATTGAGGTAACCCTTATACTGAATTCCAAACATTTGAAAAAGAAATAGAACTTTTAATAAGTTTTTATTGCAGGGACCAGAATTTAATTTTTGTGGATCTGCCATCCAGAGGTGTTTCCCTTCCATCCTGATGCTGTGGAGAGACAGAGTGCCCGGAGATGTGACATGGATGTGTTTCTTGTTTGCAGATATCTCAATAAGCCTGCTGTCCCTGGTTGTCACAGCCTGTGGTCTGGCTCTGTTTGGTGTGTCACTCTTTGTGTCCTGGAAGCTGTGCTGGATCCCGTGGCGGGAGCGCGGTTTGCCCTTTGGGAACAAGGACAGCAAGAGCTCCGAAGTGCCCGGAGATGTGACATGGATGTGTTTCTCTCCTGTTTGCAGATATCTCAATAAGCCTGCTGTCCCTGGTTGTCACAGCCTGTGGCCTGGCTCTGTTTGGTGTGTCCCTGTTTGTGTCCTGGAAGCTGTGCTGGATCCCATGGCGGGAGCGGGGTCTGCCCTTTGGGAACAAGGACAGCAAGAGCACTGAAGTGCCCGGAGATGTGACATGGATGTGTTTCTCTTGTTTGCAGATATCTCAATAAGCCTGCTGTCCCTGGTTGTCACAGCCTGTGGCCTGGCTCTGTTTGGTGTGTCCCTRTTYGTGTCCTGGAAGCTGTGCTGGATCCCRTGGCGGGAGCGGGGTYTGCCCTTTGGGAACAAGGACAGCAAGCAGGAGCCGCTGCGCTACACCGACACCGACACCAATGACTACAGCGAGGATTACCTGGGCCAGCCTGCAGCCTACCCCGAGTCCTCCATGAAGATCAGCCACACGTCCCCTGACATTCCTCTGGACACCCAGACGGGCACCAAGGAGAACTGCTCGCCCACGGCGCGGATGCAGCGGCAGATCACGGAGCCAACCTCRTCTGCTCGGTCAGTAACTGCAGCTCCTCTCTGCTATCAATGGGTACAGGTACAGAGAGCACAGCTCCACTATGCAGCACGCTGAGCTAATAAAATATGTCATTTTCTTGCCATTTTTCTTGCCATTTTCCTTTAAAAAAAAAAGACACAGAAGTTATTCATTGAGGTGCGTGAGCCTCATAGGTCAGAGGGACACAATCACAATTCTCTTCCAGTCTTCTCTCAGCTACGTCTCATTGGTGCTTTTCCCTCAGAAGCTGCTTTTCCCTCAGCACTGTATCCCTTAAAAGCACCAGAGCAGCCTAGATTTAGCTTGTAAAGCATATTCATTTGCACTTAGCACTGGTGCTGAACACTCAGTAAYATCTCCTCAAAGATTTTTAAAACARCCAAAGAAGAAAAGTAGGGCAAGCTAATGAAACACTTGCGAGAGTTAGAAATAGCCTTAAAACTCATAGATTTTAGCCACAATCATGACTGTGGGGGGAAAAGTGACTGAACAAGAGTCAGTGAAGTCTCCAGGGGAACTGGAGAACCAGGAAAGGGGGAGGGTGAGAGTGAGTGCAGGGGCAGGTGATAAAAGGATTATGTTTCATCCAGCAAGAATAAGGATCAGCATGTGAAGAGCCAGTAAATGTCTGAGTGAAAGCAGATGCTCTTGGCTTGGAGAAGGTGCAGCAGCAGCCCAGTGGCTCTTTGCTGGCCTCTTCCTTTCATTCCTCCACTGGATATTCTGCACCTCTCGCTGCCTTGAGGAGCTTAAGG
>NW_026624221.1:21726-26911 GCF_030028575.1 Malurus melanocephalus
GGGTAAACAGATATTTACCAGGAATGAATGAACAATGATAGCAGAGGARCTACTGCTGATTAGATTCAATATAAATAGCTTTGGACTAATCCTGTGCTGGCATTTCCCACGTGCTCTTTCTGTGTTCAACCTGAGCTCCTGGTACTCCAATACACTGAGTGATTGCTGCATATGAATAGGACAATAAAATGGAACTCACAGGAGATTAGGATTTTACCTAATCCAACCTTCACTTTCTCCTCCCCCTACCTCAACAGGGATTTCTGTTACCATCCATGAAGGAGACATTTCAGTCACAATAAGTGTAAATTAATAAATTTCACTGGACTGAAGCTAAAAGCAACTTTTTATCCTCAGCTAATGAAAGTAAAGCAGCTTTTCAGCCACAGTACCACAGAGTTTATTACATCACGTACGAGAAAAAAGGTAGAAAACAGTTGTTGGGCTGGCCAATTCAGACCAAAACCATTTCAGAGCAGCAGAAAATGATGTGGCATTAGCAGCATGGTGCTGAAGGTCAGCTCTCACAACTGTTGGGTCTCACAGTTTATCCCTTTGTTAAAAACCTGACCCCGCTGTACATTAAAGATGTCAGATGAGAACACARCCTTTAGTGTGTGTGTGCACAGATTCTCACCACCCTCCACACAGCCTATTTCAATCCTTTCCTTTCTGCTTTAAGGCACAACTCAATCCGGAGACAGCTCAACCTGTCCAACCCCGAYTTCAACATCCAGCAGGTGCAGAAGCAGGAGCAGCTGACGGGCATCGGCCGCATCAAACCAGAGCTCTACAAACAGAGATCCCTGGACACAGATGATGGCAGGAGGGGTAACAGCAAAGCCTGTGGCAAACTCAACTTCATTCTCAAGTATGACTGTGATTTAGAGCAGCTGATAGTGAAGATTCACAAGGCCATCAACCTGCCGGCAAAGGACTTCTCTGGAACGTCAGATCCCTACGTGAAGATATATCTGCTTCCCGACAGGAAAACCAAACACCAGACTAAAGTGCACAGAAAGACCCTAAATCCAGTGTTTGATGAGGTTTTTTTATTTAGTGTCCCCTACAATGATCTCAGCACAAGGAAACTCCATTTCTCTGTGTATGAYTTTGACAGATTCTCCAGGCACGACTTGATTGGCCAAGTGGTAGTGGATAATTTTTTAGATTTGGCAGATTTTCCCAGGGAATGTAATCTTTGGAAGGATATTGAATATGTCACCAATGTAAGTATTACAGTTTTTCTTTYTGAATTTTATTTGTTTCTGACTTTATTTCCCTAATCTGATTATAACTGAAATTGTTGAATTTGTGAAGGAAAATACTCTATTCTCTCTCTTTCTCAAGCTTTGACCTTAATCCAAGGAAAGTGACAGTACGTTTTCAGTCCTCATTTCTKGTTCTTTGGATATATTAAAGAATGTTTTATGTAGGAGACAGTGGGTTTAGTCATTGCCCTGCTGATAGGGTAGAAATGCTGGAGAATGTTTTAATCTTACTTAATCTGGAATTTACTTAAGGAAATATTACTTTYCTTATTTTGCCTGTCTCCCTGTGTTCTGCATGATTTTTTATGTAACTTACAGCATACTAATTAGCCAGAACTGCAGATTCAACATTTCTTATACAGTGATCTCCAGTCCTTGAAAAGACTGTGTTCTGATGAAATCAGAAAACCCCACAGATACAATCCAGGGTTCAGTCARTGCTGTTCCATGAAAGCAATGAAACACTCTGAATTGGTTTAACCCTTTATTTGGCACCACTTTGTTCCTAGGGAAATGGGGAATACATTTAAGTCTGTATTTCTGTTATCCCAAGGTCTCTGTTACCGAATTCTCTGCAGGAATCCAAACAGTGATTARGTATAAAATCATGGCAATTACTTCCGAAAAAGAGGAAGCTTTCTACTCAGAGCTTTCTACTCCTTGTAAGGCCATTAGAAATGAATCCCAGGCATCCTCTGGAGGACAGACCTTCAATGAGAATGATACATTACAGAAATCCACAGAGGTGAAGGCACCRGTGCCAAGTGTCAGTGAATATTTCATTTGCTATGTCAAGCCATGCTCCAGTGGAGTGCACATTTTAGAGTCAAATCAAACAGACATCATTAGCAGKGAGATCAAAGGGTAAGTTTGTTAGACCTCGGTTCAGGAAAGCACTGAAGCATCTGCTGAGATGAGAAGCCATTGAAAAATAAAGGATGTTCTGAGACAAATAATTTTCCTGAATTCTGACTCTTGCCTTATACCTCTGTGGACTGGTAGCATGCCCATGTTACACACCAACTGATGAAAGTTTTCTGTTTTCTTTTCTTTTCTTTGAAAATTCTTCATGAAAATTGATATTTTCCTAGTTTGAAGGTGAATTCTCTGCACAATCCTGTCCCACCCAAGGATGGAAGTGCAGYAGCAGCAGCAGCACAAGCAGTTCCTCACTCAGGGTACAGGCAGGGCCACAAACACTTRGTGTCAGGGAGGATAAACCTGGCTTTTGTAGGCAAAGTTAGTGCTTTTCAGCTCCAAGGGAAAAGTAATGATGTGACAGAGCAGCTGACAGTCATTCCAAGTGAAAGGCTGCCTTCATACAGCATTAAGTGTCCTAGGATCAACTTCATTTCTTGCTGCAAGTTGAATGCACAGCACTCTGGCTTCCCTTTGGTGTGTATGAGTCCTTTTTCTCTGCTTTAATTTGGCTCTGATTATTCCTTTTGAATTACTTCTTCCAAATTTCAAAAGTGAGGCAGCATATCATTTGTATTCAGATTTTCTGCAATATCTGAAATGAAATTCAGGGCTGAAACATGAGTCATTTATTAATTCCTGCTGGTAGCAGTTCTCCTGTGAAGTGTAACGCTGTTTATCCAAACAGAACTCATGACCTGCCATCCACACTTGTCACTGGGTTTCCAGCTAACAGAGGCCTTTTCAAATGGAGTTACTCATGACACATAAGAGACACATCCAATTTTGGCTAATGTGAGTTCTGAGAGAAGAGGATCAGATAAATGATAGTGTGGAGTGCTCAGCTTACCAATTAAAATTTCCAAAATTTCAAAGGTTATTTCATGAGGTTATGAGAAATACTCCATGCATCATTTAAGACACCAAGTTCTTGTTTTCTTGTCTGTGTAGCTCAGATACCTCTCAGACTGACAGCAGAATCCTGATCCAGGGCTACTCGTTGAATACTCCTAGCCAGCAGGCAGCATTAGTGAAACTCAGAAATAAATTTTGGCAACCTTTTTGAGGCCCATTGGGCAGTTTAMGATTGCCAGCTAAAACCGTATCAACTGTAACAGGCTTTCAGTAATTTCTCTTCCAACGTCGTCTTGTTTCAAATAATAATTAGAGAACAGAAAATGCTGGGAAAGATTTCTGAAGGGAATTCACTTAATGTAGGTCAACAAAATGTGCACACAGGAAGGATAAACCCAGGAAACAGTTGAGAAAAAGGGAAGCTCCACACAAATTACACATGACAAGTTTGTCATACTTCTGAARAGTACAATTCATTTTAATTCCTTGTGCATCTTGTTACACCGCATAACCAGTGAGCCCAAAGGCCTTTATTTTACATTCTCCATTTTATTATGTTCTAATCCAATTTGACACAGCAATATAAAAGAATGTATCAAATCCTTCTCTGCCCAGCAAAATGTCCTACTTCAAGTGAGCACTGCAGATTATGTCTGAAATGTCAGCTTTACTACAAACAATGCCATTAAACTGACCTATTGTGCCCCGTGTTTTCTTTTGTTTTCTAATAACACTGGAAGATTATTTTATCCTAAACCAGCAGTTTTCATTCTTTGGACTTTAACATCTGTTACCGTCCCAGAGTTTGAAATTATTTTCTAACACAGACGCATATCAGCATAAAAATATTTTACATGTTTAATGGCAATCTGCTGCCAAACACCAATCTCCAATATCAAAATGACTATTCTTCTAATCCCAGGTCCTCTGAGCATAAAATCTCTCTTCTGTMACMCTGGCACTTTTTCCAAGCTAGAAARAAGCAGCAGTGGGCTSTATAATGGTAGAAATAATTAAGTGGATCAACTTTAGCATGAGMATGAAATGAACTAGATAAGCTTTTTCTTTTTTTTCTATCTACCAGACAGATCACACTGCTTTCTCTTTTATCAAGAAAAAAGAAGATGCTTTTTATTTTTAGCCTGAGTTTCTCTCGTTAGCATGTTTTGTTTAATAGCATCTAAAACACTGTCTGGGTTTTGGGGAGAGTTTTTTGGTTGTGTTTGGTCATGGACTTAACGCATGTTTGAAGAGAAGAAAAGGAGCTTGATATTTCCTTGGTTGCCATCTTCAAATGTGATGCAAACTCAAATGCARTTTTCAAATATAGTTATGTTTAATATCTAGGCATGGAACAATGAAAACTGCTCCTTTTTCTGAATGTTTAAGTCATATATACATTCTTTAAAAATCCTATTCCTAACACCCCATTCACATCCTTCTCTCATGTCAAACAAAACCAATAGATCAGGGTACAAAAAGAGAGCAAATTCTAGAAGGGAAATATTTCGGAATCTAAGAGAGAAGAGATTACAGGAACAAGACCCTGGGTAATACATATAAAATCTGAGCAGTAACATACCACAGACTTTAAAGAATGTGTTTACAAAGACCCAGAAGAGAGTTATGGATAGTTCAAAGCCGTGAAGAAACATGAGCTGTATATCAAGTTATTCACTTTGGCATCCAGAAAGAGCCAGCATATACTGGAAGTTTCAAAGCCAAGAAATTTATTTCATCTGTTTGTAAGAATCTTCAAGCTCTCTTAGGGTCTAGGTCAAAAATGATACACAGCAATATCAGATAATGCTGAATTCCTTTTGCACAGATCCAGAAAATTAAAGCATATTGAAAAAAAAATTAATTTAAGATGCATATTTTGACAAGGAGAGGGTTAAAAAGGAGGGTGGTTATGAGGATTTGAAGTTCTGCATTGTAAAAGTGCTAATTGTTCACTGCTGTCGTTCTTGAGTTTGCCTGAGAAAGAAAGATTTGAGAATTTGTATTTTTAGGCATTTATGTTGTATAACTGAGATGCAACTGGAATCATAACATCACCAGAAGGAAGTTTCAAGTTCCYTATTTCAGAGATGCAAATGCCAACCGCACTAAGTGAGGAAGAGAGATGAAAAGACACTCAA
>NW_026624221.1:27613-30448 GCF_030028575.1 Malurus melanocephalus
TCTCCTCGACACTCTGCACACTCTGGAGCTGGCACCAACTCAGCTAAATCCACCTACTCCACTGCTAAAAACTGGTTAGCTTGTCAAGATGGTTTAGCTAGGATTTCTGAAATCCCCGTGCTGGCAACTAGAAGGGTTTAGAGGAGCGATGGCATTGAGCAAGAGCTCAGAAAAGCCTTTGAAATATTTACAATGGTTAACGAAATCTTGGAATGAACAGTTTGAGGAGGAACAGGAGCAAACCAAGTCTCTGGCTCTGTGCATGAATTCAAATCCAAGCCATCAGTGTTAATATATACTCTCCTTCGTGTCAGTAAAAAGGAAACAAAAGTTGATTTTTTTTTTTTAATTGTATTTTTTTAACACAGACAACCCATCCTGTATTAACCTGGTGTTCTGTTTCCTTAAAGCAAGTAGGGCTTTGGCATCAGGGAAGCAGCCAGTTATGGATGTGGTGATGTACCTATTTAATTGATTTGCAAATGCAAGTCTCTTAAGAAGAGACAGATTTGCAAACCCAGGAGTTTTTCGTGTTGTAAAACATGCCAAAAGCTTAGGAGCAACAATTATTTCATGGCTAGCCAAATCAAGGCAGTAAACACAAGGGGAAAGATTCACCTCATTTAATGAATTTGTTAAAAAAATAGTAATAATAAAAAAAAAAAAAAACAGGCCCACAATCGAACCCAGAAGTACTAAAAAAAAGAAAAATAGAGAAAGCATAATTGCCTTTGAGAGGCAGATCAATGGATATTCATCTTCTCCTGAGTCACAAGGTCACCCTTTGTTGCATGATTTTATCTGTCTATTSTTAATCAACTGTACAGAAAACAATGAAAGTGCATGTGTAATGAATCATTTCATAGCCAAAAGATGCTGGAAAGTCATAGSTCTTTAATAGAAATTAATTAGGCCTCAGTATCAGCACAACAGGTGTAGTATTCACTGTACAGTGGGGAACAGCTGTAGCCAGTGTTTTTCTTTTATATTTAAATGCATTCATTTTCAACACTGGCGTTTTCTTTTTGCCTTTTTTGGTTTTTCTTCTGTTGTTAAACTACTTAGTTTTTACTGATTACTTTGTAGGAGATTTGCCAAAGATGCCATCCATTGAAATGATATGAGGCCAGCACTCAGCATGGCTAAATAAAGGACAGGCATGGTTATGTACAATCATATAGTATAGAGATAAAATACTAACAAATTTTCAGGAAAGTTCCTTATGCAGTTAGAATTCTGCTCTCTAAACTGGTGCTTTCCCTGCCCATCAGTGATGCATCTTCTTGAGTTCTTTCTGGTTCCTGTATTTCCATGTTTTTTTCCCTGGTAAAACAGCCCCAGAACAGCAATAGAGTATGAGGAATATTTTCCTCCACACATTAGCTGCATGCTGGCAAAGGTCAGCCCCAATCCTAAATTCCTGCTTCCTGGGTAGTGGAAGTGTCTGTAAAAGTCCSTGTTCCACACGTCCCCCTTCTCCTTTCTTCTCACCCTCCTCTGCCAATCCTTTTTATTTTTTTTTTACCCAGAAATCTCTCTCAAACAAGGCTCTGGGAGAGAAAAAGCTCACAGTAACACTGACTGCATATAAACCAAAGTCAAGATATGATCCAAGTCAACCAAGTCTGTCCTTCAATTATACCATCCCAAATTTCACTGCGAGCTGCAAATACAAAAAAAAAATAAATTAAAAACTCTTCCTTCATTATTTTACAATTCATAGGCAGCAATTCTTGAGCAAAGAGCATTCACACAGCGCTAAGACTAAAATAGCTGTATTAAAGGGATCTTGGTTGTAACCATTCTGCACATAATTCAGGATTAGACTGTGCCATAGCCTTTTTTCTACAGGGTTATATAACTTTCAATTTAAACATGTATTTAGCCAGGAAGGGAAAAAAAAATCACTTCAAACACGCATTTAATTATTGAACAGTTTTGGGAATGCTTACTCTGTCTTTTTTTTTCTAGCAGAGGTCACAGAAAGCATTTCAATAGCTTATGGATTTATCGAAATTTCTGCAAAATCCTGCTCCTTAAATTAAGTTTCAATATTTGGAGCCAAACTTGAAAGTATTCTTCCCTCTGAACATACTGTGCTTATGTGAAAAGCCTCAAGCCATTTTTAGCCTTTAATCCCCACTCGATATCACAGCCATGAGGCATCTTTCTCCACCAAACAGGGTATTTCAGAGTTTTACAGTTTCCCTCTCTGTGCAGTCTGTTTACCCAGTTCTTGTGCTGGTTTTCCTTATGTTTAAGCAGTAACTGGACTTTTTTTGTTGCATTTCCTGAGGGATTTGCTGTGCCTGTTCCCTGAACTCCCAGCAGGATGTTCTGGGTGTTGGGGTAGGGAATAGCAGAGTTATTTGGGAACACCTCCAGCACTCCATACCCAACATCCCAACACAGCCTAAACCACAGATTTGTGCTGGGCTACAGTCCTGACTTCATCTTTTCTGCCTCACCTATGACCCAGGTGAACAGGGAGGGAAGGAAGTGCTGCCACACAGACTCTTTTCTCACCAAAAGATTTGTCTGGCCCCCTTCAGAGTCTTCAACCTTTCAGAATCCCAGGGCCTGGAAGAGAAGACAAAAATATCATCAGTGCAGAAGGGAGGAAAGGCTTGATCGTGGCCAGTACTAGGAGGGACAGGGTTAGTACCTTCAGGCTAAATTATCCAGCTTGCCATAATAAAGATAAGGCTATGCCATTGCTAAATAATCCCACAAGGGCTGTCTTCAGTCCTCCCCACTGCCTTTGTGGGCAAAAAACAGTAGAAGCTGCAGCTGAAGTGGGAGCTGACTTGTGGAGAATGGCATATTGTTCCTACA
>NW_026624221.1:30802-42426 GCF_030028575.1 Malurus melanocephalus
AACATTCTGAATACATATGGATCAGGAACAACATATAAAGTGAAACGCTTCGTGAAAAAAAAATCCAACAGGCCACAGCACCATCACTTTGTGCTTTCCTGGGGGAGATTGAATGACAGACACAAATCTCCCAATTCTGCAGTGCTTCCCACAAATACTAAAAGGGAGTCCACACTCCAATTCTGAAATCATGGCTAGGATAACTCCTGTGGCTAGTCTTGCTGAAGTTACTGGAAGTGTTCATAGGGGTAAATGAGGCAGAGAGGCATTTACAGTCTGAGCTTCCCTGTGGCTCCCTGACAGAGGTCTGGAGTGAGCATTTCACACCATGTGAATGGAGAAGTGACAAGGATGCATTAGCAATGTCTGTGCTATCATGGCATTTCAGATTTGTGGAGCTCCCTTCTCCTGGCCCTTCACTGCTTGATTAAACACCTTGCTCTATTTACTCAAGAAAACAGGAGTCACAAGCTGCTCTTACCTTAGTGAGTGTTTAATCATTCACTGCTCCCTTCATCAGGCAAACTCCAAATTAAAGCTACCTACTCCATCTGGAAGAAGATTCCTCACTAGTGATGGGATCTTGCTYGTGATGGGCAGGGAAGCAGAAAACAACTGACAGCTGGAGGTTTTCACAGTTGATTATTTGAACTATTGGGATGAAATTCCCCACTTGGATATTTGAGCCAAGTCTGACATCTAAAATGTAGCAGTTTATCACAGCATCAGAAAACGGAATCTTGCTTACCAGGCAACCAATTTCTGCCATCCTCAGTGTGGCTGAAGTCATTGCCCCTCCTAACATCTCCTCCTGTGTTTCCTGCAGTAAAATGATTTTGGGAATTGGAGAAATGCTTTGAAAGTTTACGCCAAAGAACAAAAGAAAATTCTCCATACTGTATTTTGTACATCTGTTCTCAGAATTCATTGAGCTCTATATGTGTATTCTCTTTAAAAGCATGCTGGGGTTTTACAAGTATTTTTAAAAGCCAGCTGTGGTTTAATCAACCATCTGATCTGCATTGTGATAACTCTTCTGAACAACCCCAACAATAAAATAAATATGCATGCAGTAAAGTAAAACAAAAGTGTGTACAAAAATGATAGAAAAAAAACCAGCAGACATTGGTTTCGAGCACCCTGGAGAGTTATTTATGATCATCAGGAAGAAAGGAATCACTTTAAAATAATGAAAACCTTTCAGTATCTGCACTCCACTGAGCACAGAATCTTACAGTAAAGGCTAATTTAACAATAAACTTCATTCTGTTGGGACCACAACATTTTATGCAGGTAGAAAGGAGTAGTGCTCAGGATTATATCCTGACTCTACTGTAAGCCAGGGAAAGAATTCCCCCTGAAGCTCAGATTTCGTGCATATCCTCTTGCTATAATTTGGATATAGTATCTTGTAAACAGTTCAAAAAGCCATATGAAATAATGTAAACAGGTAACTTGAGATGTGCATCAGAAAATGCACTAGAACAGAGGAACAAGGAAATTGCCATCCTTTTATGCCTCACAGCAAAAGAAATTCTGGCAATGATCTACTCAACAAAGACTTGAAGGTACTTCTCCTCCCACCAAATCAAAATATGATTATCAAAATATGAATGAGTTTTCTATATTTACTGCTCTCTTTATCTCACATCTTACACTACCCTCTGTGCATTCTTTAAGAGAAAAAACGTGCTCACTGAAGTGGCCCTAAAATTGCCTCCAGTGCACRTCTAAATATAATAGGGAGGCACGAACACATCTGATAGAGAACAAATATTGCAGGGAAAGAACTGTTATCACACTCTGCTCAATCACATCTCCCCCTGCTCGTGCTGTGGAAACCTGGATGGATGATACACTTGATTTCAGAGTCTGCATTTTCTGAAATGGTTTCCTATCTTCTCTTCCTCATGGTCTTTTGCTTAGTTTTAAAGGTTTTAAAGCTCTTTTTTTTTTCTGTGTAGCTCCTAAGTAGAAGTGTTACTGGGTTGGTAAACTGCCTAGTAGCTTCAAGATTAAAATATTCTGTTTATTTGTGAGGTAGGTGGGTGATAAACAGCAACAGCATGAATTCTCCATGAGCAGATCCACAGAGCTCAAGTGTCCTAATGACAATTAGAGCTTCAGAGCTGCCTCTGAAGGAAAGCAGGTAGCAGGATTTACAGGAATTTTTAGGCAGAACCAGCAATGAAGATACCCAGAGACAGTGAGATGTTCCTGGCATTGCTTTGGGAAGTGGAGCAGTGCAGATTCCATGGCTCTGATCACCCCTGACAGGGGTAGGAACCAGCACATCTCAGCAGTCATGCACTCAGCAGATTTCACAGGCTGTTATGAAATTGTCACTAGCACCTCAAGGAGCAAACAGAAGAGCCAGCCTTCTCTCCAATGTTTTCTCCTCAATGCCCAGAAAAGCAATCATCAAAACCCCGACWTCTCTCCTGATTCAAATGTGTCATTTTCTTTTTAGCACAGTTTGAGAGCCAAAGGATGAAAACTGTCCTCTTGTCCACAGATCTGCAATGATGTTGTCTGGCTATCATTAATTTTATTGTCATTCTTCCTCCCTCTACTGCTTTAATTCCTTTTTTTTTTAATTTGGAAACCAAAGAGATTTTAAGTTAGAAAATGAGACAATTTTACAGTATTGAAGATGTATGGGTTTCATCCATATTGCTATGTTTAATAACCATGTTTTGTAGGATTAAGGTCCATGTTTCTATTCTTCCATTTAATTTGCAATTAAACCAGAATGGCTGTGCAAGGACACTCSAAGCAGCACAGTAACACCTTTGCACCCCTTCCATTAACAGAACTCTGCCAGCAGTGAAGTGCTCTCTTTACCTTGGCTGCTTCACTTTCAAACTTGCAAGTGTTTTCCTTTCTGTATTACTCATACAAAGGAGTAAATGAAACTTCKATGGAAATTATTTTCTCTATTGTTAAAAGTGGGTAATTTTATAGAGCAGTATTATACGTAAAACGCATGTGAAATTAGTTTTTCAGTCTAATGGAAGGTTCCATGGAGCACTCTCAGTCRTGGTTCTGACCCATAATGATCCCTTTTCACCTTTTCTTTCACCTTTTCTGTGGTGGAGGAATCTTTCTGTGGATGGTGGCACTGTCAGCGTTACACATCTCAGAAAAACCCAACTTTCTGTGTTCAATGGCACCACTTAATACCAACCAAGKCAAAGGGAGCAGGATTTCAGCATCAGGGAATGCTAAAAATGAAGCTGCTTTCTGCCAGAGAACACATGAAGTATTGTCAGTGTTGCCTGACCTGAGGTACGTGACACGACGTGACAAAATTGTCTCCAGGGAAACAAAACACATGGAGAAGTTTCAGCACAAAGACACTTGCTCATTGGCTTTAAAATCACAGAGATGCCTGGGAAAAGTACCTATTGAAAAGAAAGAATTAACTTTCAATAGCAATGAAGAAAATCACTCTGTAACTCATAGAACAAAAAAAAAAGGAGAAGGAGATTCATATGCCCRTGCTTCTTTCTCCACCTGCTAAATTGACACTGAACTTAAAAGGAGCTGCACACAGAAAAAATTGCTTTTGAAAACTCCAACTTAGGTAATGATTCTGGTATTACTTTTTAGTGGGATGAGAAGCTGAAAAGGATCTGAGTGAGAGAGAGAGAGAGAGAGAAAAGGTGCACCAGAGATTTCATTGAATGTGGGTTTGATATCYGGATATCACAGAATCACAGAATGGTTTAGGTCAGAAAAGACCCTTCAGATCTTATGGTCCAACATTAACTCAGCAGTGCCAAGGCCACCACTGAGCCATGTGGTTCTAACTCCACATCTGCACATCTTTTAAACCCCTCCAGGGATGGGTGACTCCCCACTTTGAATCAGTAGGATTTCAGAATGATCACAGTTTGGATTCATGGCACTGCATCGTTCACTAAGGGTTATTTTAATGGTCTGTGCAAGGAGCACATTGTATCCAAGAGGTCCAAATCGAGGGGCAAAGTGCTGTTTTGCTGCCTGTTTCCTGTTTTCCTGTGTTTCTGCAGCTTCTGCATCCTTTACCTGGAGCCCTGGGCAGGCTGAGCCCCTCCTGCCCTTCCCAGGGCACACACGGTACCTTCCCACTGAAATCATACCTGGAACTCCACAGCAGATGGCAAAATCTGCCAGGAGACATCAGATTAAATAAATAAATTAAAAATTAAACAAAGAAAATTCCCAGAATGGCAGGCAAGATAGGCTACTGCAGCGTAGTTTGATGTTAACTTTCATTTTTTCAAGCATGATACTGTTGACTCATTTAAACTATTCTCTTTTTTGTAGCAACTTCTTCAAAATTGTAGGGAAAATTTWTAGTAGATTCAGATTTGTGAAAATGGTCTTTCCTTATTGCCTATTTTGTGAATCACCTGTGCTAAGCCTGAGTGCCAAAGTCAGTACAGATCACCTAATGTGAGTGTAATGAATCCATCYACAGCACATTACAGGTATTTCTGCAGACTGAAAAGGACTTTTTTTTCCCCCTGATACTGTGACTTTCTCCATCTTTTTTCAGCACTACCCAGTACTTAGTTTCTCTCCCTCTTGGAGGGATGTGCTCAGAATACACGATACARCAGACAGCAGAGCATCATCTCTGACAGACTGATGGCTTTCAGTCCCTGTCCATGGACAGATAATTGAGTGGCTTTAGAAGACAGAGGATTTTTTTATATTTCAGTGGGGCTGTAAGTTCATGTGCAGCCATTGTAACTCAGGGTGGAGTGAAAAGCCAATCCATTCATTTGCATACAGATCTAGTTTAAACTGACATTTTCGTTTTAACATGCTAGGGAAAAAAAAATTAACAGGCAAGACATTTGGGATTAAAATATTTTGATTAGTTAGCTTGCTTTTAAAACCAGCTTCCTCCCTTGCAATTTTTCTTGGATGTATTTGAAATTTYCATTATTAGTGATATATGGAGATAATTGAACATATCTTTCAACTTATCTTAGAATGGAAGCAAGAAGTAACTGGCAAATAATTTGGTGGAAATAATTTTATGCATTAAAATGGATTTGCTGTTTCACTTTTCTTCAAGCTCGTGTTTGCCTGGAGATAAGGAACACTTAACATATAATTTAGCCTCCCCTTCATACAACAAGGCAGCCTTTAGCCTTTAAACAATTAGGGTTTACTTTCTCATCTCTTTCCATCTGTGTGATGTTTTCACCAAGGGTTTTATTTTAGATCTGCAAGGTTAAATTGGTAAGGTACAGCATGCTACAATGCCATTAACCTCTGCTTCACTTTGGTTTTTTCAGTCTCAGTATTTCACAAAACATGGAAGTCTAATCCGAGGCAATAAAAGAAAAATTGGGAAGATTATTTGGCGTGACATGAAAGMTAGTGATAGGCATTCATTAAAAGCTTTGGTCCTCTCTTTAGGCACCCACTGCCTAATTTTCCTGATTGCACTGTTTGATTGGTTTGTGACATTGCCCTCTGGGAGACACTCCCTGTCCTTCCATTTCTACCACCTTCACCCAACATCAAAACTTTCATTTTTCACAGTGGAAGCTCCCTCCTCATGTCCTTTCCAGAAAACCCTTGCCCTCCAAACACCCATTCCTTTACAGGGCAATTTGCATTTCATTGCTACTCCCAAGCTTGTCAGCATTTTTGAAGCACCTCTGTCTTTGCTGCAGAGGGAAAGGTTGGAGTCAGCTCTGAGCCAAAAAACTCTCTCTTAAAACTTCAGCAGTGGGAAATCAGCAGCTCTGGAAGGTGGCAGCTTGCAAACATGTTGAGGTGGGATACTCTGGAAAAAAAGCAAATTTCTCCCCAGCACCTTGTGTGTAAACTCACGTCTTGCAGGTTGTCATATTTTTGTACATTCCATCATGGAAATGCTGTTGTTTTCTCTRCTTTCCAAGCTTTTTTTTATCCTACACACGCCCCTTCCTCCCCAAACACGTGTGCACACCCTGACTCTCAGTAGCAACCAGGATTATCCAAGGCAGCCTGCAATGCCTGGAAAACAAGAGCAGACATTTGTATTATTAAATCTATTCTGAACTCTTTATTTTCTAGAAAGAGCCAAGTCATAGAATAATTGGGGAAAAAAAAGCACTCTTAATTCAAGAATCAAAATATCTTTCAGAGGAATAGCTTAATTCATAAGGAGAAACTAAAACTTCAATTAACTTTTGTCTCTGGCCAACAAGCCTTCAGAGTCAACTCTATACTTACTTTTTGCTTAAAAACTGATGAGGGAGTTAAAAATTACTTCTGTTATCTTTGTATAGAAGTTTCAGAAGGCCTCATTTCTGTTTTTCCCATGAAATCAATTTCTGACACAGCCACACACGCATGAACAGGACAAGCACTCCAGCTTTTCCAATAATTTCTCTGCTAATTTTCATTAGCTCAATTCAGACTATCTCCCCAGTTCATCAATTTAGTTTGGARCAAATTAAGACATTATTTCTATCTCAGTAGCTACAGGATAATTCATTAGATTCACTGGTAGGCCCAGATTCAGCAAACCACTGTGTTTGTCATGAAYTGAAATTCTGCATAAAGGATTCAARCCYAGTAAAATCTGGGATTTAAGCAAATGTTTAAGAAAAAGTATGGGTGGAAGTTTATCTGTACTGAATGGAGGTTTCTTTAAAGGATCTTATTACAAAMTAATTCATCAATAAAGTTTTAAATTATTCTAAGAGCTAATCTATCCTGTAAATGCATCCCAATAACTGAGGATTGAACGCAGCTCAGCAATTGGGAAGTTTGGGTTAATCAGTCCATTCTGTTTAAAGGATTTAAACGATGAGAGTGGAGCTGTTGGGTCTTTGGAGAGATAAGGACATTGACTGCCTGCAGGAAAAGTCTCTGTCCTGATTCCACTGAGGWATTGTGGCAAGAGAAATTCTGGGTGTGTTCATCTCAAGGACACTGTGGGTTTGTTCTAAGCATTCATGAAGTGAAAGACTCCGACTTTGGCTCCAACTCCCCTCATTGTGAGGTGTCTTCAGTGACTGACACAACACAAATCCTCCTGTGTCTGGAGGATCCTTCTTATGTGGCCTGAAWTAAAGATCAGTTGTGACACGAGGAATGTGTCAGAAACAGGAGAGGAAAAAAYGAAACAAAGCACAAACTCCAAAAATCAATGTCAAAAGATCTTGAGGCTCTGAATAGAGACAGAGGATATGCTACTGGCTGGATGCTTTACTTTTGATATTATTTTTATAGAGCAGTTGCCAAAATGTCAGACAGAACTGAATGCAAAATCCAGAACTGCATGCAGACACTTCAGCTTTGTCATATTCCTTCACTGCAGTGAAAGTTCAGAATTGTGTGTTCATACCAAGCTCCWAAGGCTTCTTTACTTACTCTCTTTCATTTTCTTAAGAAAAGCATAAAGAAAAGAAATAGAGACAATGAAATATAAAAAAAATGAAATCACAGTGAGAAAATGATGCAATTTTCAAATTAACTGAAAACATGAAATACAGCCTGACATTGATGTATTAAAAGAATAATTATAAAAGATAGGCCATTCCCATTTTCCACATACTTTACTTAATCACATCTCTGTAGATAAAGATTGATTCAGGCATTAATAAATATCTGCTTTASTAGAGTTCACTTCTTTGATTTCAGATGTCATGAAAATAGCATTTTCCAGTCATATCTTTTCTATCCATCTCAAAAAGTGTAATAAAAAGCAACTGGCACTCTTCTAGGCACATGCAAATTCAATTAAAATCCAACATTTCAAAGGAGTTTTTATCGGTTTATATTTCTCATAGATAGAACTCAAAATAACTCTATGATTAAATAATAAAAAATGTAGAGCTAACTTCAGGAATTCTTCATGTTAGATACTTTAGATTTAATATCATTCCTGAACAGATTAGGGGCTATGGGATTTGCATAATATTTGTGTCCTGGACATCTTCCTTGGCAGAATTAATTCCTTATCACTCAAATCTTATTCCAGACTTCTCAACACACATGAGAAATTTAATAAATGTATATYCCAAAGAGCAGATAGCACGCCTTAAAGCATTTTAAAGTCATTTAGGCTTAACAGATATACCTTGTATGCTTCRCTCATCCTTGTCTTAGCTGAGTGAACCTGCTTTGAAATAAATCCTTGCAAAATTCAAATCCCCACATTAGCAGATATTAGAGTGATGTACAGTGAAATTTATCTTGCACTATAGCAGCATAATTCCCTTAATTCCGGGAGAGGTTTGGAAATAACCAGGAAGAATTTTTTTGTTGTTTAAAATGCAACTAATGCTCCTCAGCTTGGAGGGGAGGAGAAAGAGAGATTTTATTTAAATAGTGGCAGTCTGTCTTTTGTGTCTTTCAGAAGCTCAAATGATCCCATCTCATCTCACCACACCTGTGCCATGCTTTGGTTTTCCTTTTCAAAGACATGTTCAGCTGCTAAAGGAGGCAGCATGCAAAGCTCTACAGCTCTGACATAGCAGCAGGAATTCAGCAAATCTCTAAAACCACTTCTGCCTGGAAAACCTCTTGAAAGAGTTTGCAACTTTAAAGGAAATAATCAAGGGCATCAGTGCCTTTCAAGTGCTCCAGTTAATCTTAGGTTGGTGAGATGCATGAAAATACACGTGGGCACCTCACAACCCATAATTAGTTTTGCAACATAGCAGAAAAGTGAAAAAGTAGTGACTTGTCTTTTTATAGCTGGAGAACGAMGGGACCTGGTATAATTGAGACATATGCTTTAATTAGAGTGGCACAGGCACTGCGTGGGGAGGGCYTAGCACAGCTTCTCTGCTTCAGAAAAACACAGCTCCAGTTCCCAAAGAAATGGGCACAAATGCCTGACTCAAGGACAGCATTTCTTCCTCCAGACCAGAGGCAGAAGGGGAGGATACCAATTGTCCCATCCTTTGCTGTTGGTTTTTCATGAGACTGCAATCCCATCCTCTGCCTCAAATGTAATTATGAGAACTCTGATCCCAAATGTCAGGAGATCCCCAACAATCAGATTCCTTACAGTTTTCACTGAGAAGGTTTGATCCTGCCTGAACTGCTCAAAGCAGCCTCAGAGACACCAAAGGTGAGGCCATTTAGGGCCCCATCCTCTTTAAAGTTACAATCTCCCTGTTTAATATTCTGAATTATACTCACTGAGCAGCAGCATGGAGCTGCTGACACAGTGCTAGGGAGGGATTTATCCTGCAGGCTAATCTCCAACCAAATTGAGTCATTTACAAATCTATAAAGACTGTGTGATTATAGACTAAAACCTTACTATCAGAATTCAGCATTTTCAAAGATGTGTTTATTTTGTGTTGCTTGTACAGGGGGGAAACCAGAAATGTTTTCTGGGAAAAGCAAGACAGTAAACCTTTCAGTAAAAGCCACTGATTCGATTTTTTAAAATTATTCAAATATGATTTTTATAATGTATCAAGAATTTCCACCAGAAACATGGCAAGAAGGAAGCATAAAATGAGAGGGAAGCTCATGCTCCAAACAGCAGTTTTATTTACTTGGAGGTTTCATGGATTATGGGATTCATCCTGTTGGCACTTTTCAGGCAAACCTTGTGATTTACACTTCTGGTTTTAACTCTCCCCCTGGACTGAATAGATATAATTCTCCCAGGTAACWCTGGGATGTTTTTAAGGAAGAAGCTTCATTCTCTTGCTCTGCTGAAAAGAGAAYTGCATGGACAGAGTGAGAAATCAGAGACAAATCCAGGAGGGATTATCAGAGATTCCCTGCAAGGCACAACTCCGAGCACTCAGCCCTGACCTCGAGCCTGGGGCTGAACCCCGGGGCACTGGAAAGGCAAAGCCAAAACCAATCTTGTTTTACCTTTTTAGAACACAGAAACAGGCAGGGTACAGATGAAAAATACAGGCAATGTTTTCTCCCTCTGAATCTGGGCAGTTTTTGAGGACAATGGGAGGAGGGTTTGTTTATTACAGGATATTTATTCAGTTCTTTTATGCTTCCTGCTGCACGGGCCCAAAAGAGAAATAACATGTGGCATATACATATAAATAAATTATAATTGCAATTTAATTATATTCAATTATTTTCTTTTGAGTTATTAACACTATTGACCAGCCCTTTGGTCTGGCTGGATTAGGGCTGTCATGGTTGCACTGTAACATGCCCAATTGTGACCAGACTGAATGAAGCTAGACACAAATTTGGAAGGTACAACATGCATGACTAAATAACCTAAAATATCAGCAAGGCTTTGCCTAAGCAGGAGTTTTAGAATGTCTCGCCACACTTTGTTGATGCATAAGCACCCAATTCAAGCAGGAACTAATCCTTGCACAAGATCCTGCCCTCTGTGCTTGTTAATTCTGTTCCTGCGAGCGATTTCTTGCTAATACAGCACACCTTCAGTGACARTCTGGRGYTTAATCCGTGTAGCTCAGTGATTTYAGACYTGTGARGACGTGTRCTAATCCTCTGTGAGTTTGTGGAAGGGMCCTGTGTTTGCCGAGAGAAATTTCTCATGGATGTGCTGACAATCTCTTTAAGCTGTAGGGTTTCTCAGAGCATCACCTTGTGGGGCAGCACGCTGACCATTCCAGCAGGCAGTTTGGGACACAGTTTGGGGCACAGTTTGGGACACAATTTGGGGCAGTACCCTGATCCTCCCAGCAGGCAGTTTGGGGCACAATTTGGGGCACAATTTGGGACAGCACCCTGATCCTCCAGCAGGCAGTTTGGGGCACAATTTGGGACACAATTTGGGACAGCACCCTGACCCTCCCAGCAGGCAGTTTGGGACACAATTTGGGACAGCACCCTGACCCTCCCAGCAGGCAGTTTGGGACACAATTTGGGACACAATTTGGGGCAGCATGCTGACCCTCCCAGCAGACAGTTTGGGACACAATTTGGGACACAATTTGGGACAGCACCCTGATCCTCCAGCAGGCAGTTTGGGACAATTTGGGACAGAATTTGGGGCAGCACCCTGACCCTCCCAGCAGACAGTTTGGGACAAAGTTTGTGACAGTTTGGGGCAGCACCCTGACCATTCCAGCAGGCAGTTTGGGACAGTTTGGGACACAGTTTGGGACAGTTTGGAACACAGTTTGGGGCAGCTCCCTGATCCTCCCAGCAGGCAGTTTTTAGCACAGTTTGGGGCAGCATGCTGACCCTCCAGCAGGCAGTTTGGGACACAGTTTGGGGCACAATTTGGGGCAGCACCCTGATCCTCCCAGCAGGCAGTTTGGGACACAGTTTGGGGCACAATTTGGGGCAGCTCCCAAATTGTGAATCACAATTGCTGAATCACAGCAGCCACCACAATCCTGCCCCAGCCCTCATCAGCTTTTCACTGCCATGAGACACTGAACTTCAGAGTGGAGAAGRTGACAGCTGATGAAGTGAAGGCAGGGTTAAAAGCTGGTTATCCTGACAAATATCCCATAATAACAACCTTTCCTTCCTTTGACAGCATCTCTCTTAAATAACAGCACAAGGAAAGGACCTACTTTCGAATGAGTTACATGTTGTTTTTTTTTCCTTGAATGAGCCATGAGCTAAAGCAAAGACGCCTCTCTTAAGCAAGGGCTTGGATCAAGTGACCTCTAGAATTCCCTTCTGACACAATATTTTTCTGCAGCTCC
>NW_026624221.1:43220-61906 GCF_030028575.1 Malurus melanocephalus
CACAGAAAAGGGTTGCAAGTTAATCTATCAATGAAAAGGTGGGTAAGCTTACTTGAGGGAGCTTGTCCACGTGAGGCACAGGAAGTTGTTGTTATTATCATTATTATTATCAACAATTAATAATCCTTCTGCTTCTGATGAGAGACTCAAACCTTGGATGCCCATGGATGGCTATTCTTTTCAGATGTGTTTCAGAATGAAAATTCAGCTTTTACTGCATAAATGCAGATCTCCGAAGGTATTTTTTATCTTGAAGTCCTGCTGTGAGTAGCAAAGTTGTTTTTGTTGCTTTACATTATCTTTCTTTTTTTGGAACAGGATAACGTGGATCTTGGTGACCTTATGTTTTCACTCTGCTACCTTCCAACAGCTGGTAGACTAACCATTACAATAATAAAGGCGAGAAATTTAAAGGCAATGGATATCACAGGAGCATCAGGTAGGAATGAATTTAATGCTCGGTGTGGATTTCTGTCCCATTTCCCTCCCAAGACACAGAATTTAACACTGTCAGATCCCAGAATGCTTTTTGAGAAGAGGGTTGCTGTGCTCTTGAGCTACTCTAGTAAAAAAGTTTATGAGAAATAAACAATATATTTTAGTTTGCTCCATTCCAAGYGACAGTTTAAAATAAGTTGATCTCAAAAASACTGCAAGGTTATTATTTCCAATGCCACTGTGACTTGAAGGAGAATAAGTTGGCCAAAATGCATTCCCARCGCTGGGAAGTTGTTTGTGCAGCAGACTGTTACAACTGTGCCACAGCCTGACCCTGTGACAGTCCCCAAGAGCCACTGAGCCAATTCTGTGGTGTTGACATATGGACAAAGCAGTGATCATCCCAGAATCCTTTCAGCAGCCCTTTCAAAATTCKACAATAAAAATCACCAACTAAAGTTAAATAAGATTTCATAGATGACTTTTAAATACTAGCAGGGAGTTGTAAATCTCTCAAAAAGGAGCTGCAAAGAAATAGCTTTGTTTTTGCTACCTTCAGGAGTTTAAAAATAGTTATAATTCTCTTGAGAAATATAAGCCACTAATTGTTACATTTTGGATTGTATTTAACCACACATCAGTAAATCCTGTTGTGAAAAACAATGTCGTCTTCTGTCTGTCCTACAAATCTAACAAKTAATTAGGCTGCTATAAATAGGCTGCTACACAGGCTGTTGTATAAAATAGTCATGTATAACACGCTTCAGTGGAGATTTTAATACCCTTTGAGAAGCTGGTGCACCACAAGGAGCTTCTTGAACCTACGTTGTGTAAGCAGCCAAGCAGGTAAAGCTTCCATGGTGACAGAGAAGCTCAAATTCCACTCAGGTCCTGAGATTAATTCTACAAGCAGGTGTGGGCACACAAGAAATCTGCTCCCTTCAACTCCCCATTTCCATTTGCCTAAAAGCATCAAAAGAAAATCAACGTTGTTCTTCTGATCCACACAGATCCCTACGTGAAGGTTTCTTTAATGTGCGAAGGAAGGCGGCTAAAGAAACGAAAAACTTCCACCAAGAGGAACACCCTCAATCCCGTTTACAATGAAGCCATAGTCTTTGACGTCCCTCCAGAAAACATTGACCAAATTAACTTGTCGATAGCTGTTATGGATTATGACCGGTGAGATTCCTGTAGCTGTCAAATGGCATCAGATWTTGGCTGGTGACACCTTGCACGCTAGATTTGCATCCCAAATGAAAATTGTTATCATTATCATTTTTTCCTCTATAAGTGAAGAGTTAATGTCATCTTGAGCTCTGATTTTTTTGCTTTTTCAGGCAGAATTTCCTTACTAAATTTTAAAATGTATTTTTATATATGCATCCATAAATAAGTAAGTAAGTAAGTAAGCTGCATATGTGTTTAGCAGAACTGMAGTAACTGAGCATTTAATCAGTCACACCGTGGTGTTCTGCTTGTACATTTATGCTAAGCTTTTACACACATGGTCCATTTATAAAGGTGTGTCTTAGAGCCTGTTTGCTTTGCAATTAATTACAGACCACAGCCAAAGAACCTTTTGTGTGCTCTGAGGGGGGAAATATTAAATGGTTCTGGTCAGCGGGAAACGCAAAGAGCAAATTTATGTATTTCCTATTGTGTTGTATTCTTCAGGCAAGAATTAACCCACAATTAATGTTTCTGATGAAATGTGCAAACAGTGTGGTTCTCAAGGTAAAATTTTAAGAAAAAAATATTATGGCACATTTTCACAGTGTAGGTCACAATGAGGTCATTGGAGTTTGTCAAGTAGGCAACGATGCAGAAAGTCTAGGTCGCGACCACTGGAACGAAATGCTCTCGTACCCTCGCAAACCCATCGCTCACTGGCATCCTCTCGTGGAGGTAAGGCTTTCATTTCCTGCCTTTGATTCCCCSTTGCAATAATATTCTCCCATGTGGCATAAAATTCTGTGAGCAAARCCAAGTAAATCCTGGAAATCCATGGAGTAAATCCTGGAAAAGGGCTTGGAAATGCTGGTGTTAAAATTCGGGTGTAACACGCAAGTCTGCTCCTTTCAGTTTTAGGGAGWCAGAAAGTAACTGATGTCTCAGATATATATCCATCAAAACACCAAACATTATGCACTGGAGGGTTTGGTTTTGTTTTTTTAAATAAGATCTTGGGTAACTTTCACTGTTAATTGATATAAAGAAGTGAACCTTGTTTACAGAACAATCAAGATGTATTTTTTTTTTATATACAACAACCTTATTTGACTTTTTTCTTGTAACCATATATCATCCATGGCACTAGCACATCTCAAAGGATGCCTAACTACACTGAAAAAAAAATATGTTGAAGTGTCTCTGGAGATCTGAGGCGCTGATAAGAAGCAACACGATCAGAAAAGCTTTTCAAGGTTTCTGTGGTTTTTTTTGTTTTGTTTTGTTTTGTTTTTTGTCTTTAGGGCCCTATTCAGCAGGAATGTTATGCAGGTCTTCTGCGCTTGGATGGCTGCCGAAGAGGCTTCCTCACCCTTTTAACCTATTCAGCAGAAATTTGGCATTCCTGTTGAACTCTTTCTTAGCCATATCCTCAGGGGCTATTCCACAGAGTCCAGTGGGGTAAAGATGTCCTTTTAATCCCTCTGTCTAATCCTCTCCCCAATACAGGGAACACTAATCCATGAGACACAGAAATTCATCAAAGATTGAACTGAATTGCTTCCTAAAGTTACCATAACTTACTCCTGTTGTTGCTCTCCCCGGCTGAAGTCAGGGAGTAATCCCAGTCAAAAAGAAGTGTCTTGTTTATGAACAGCCTCAGAGTTATCCCCAGGAAAGAGCACAGTACCCATAGGAAGCCAGGAATGATGCTRGCAGCACTAATCCTTGGGAACAGGCAGTTCACAGCCCCTCTGATTTACTGTCTGTGCCACCAAAGATTGACCTCCCTGGCTGTGAGCAGTGGCCACAGGCAATTCCAGAAATGATTGTCAGGCAATAGGAAGGTGTTCCATGCTGGGAAGGAACCCCCAGCCATGCCTGTGTCCATCAGGAATGGTGTTTCCCAGTGCCAGGGCACATTTGGAGCCCATGGGCTGTGTTGCAGGGGAGCACTGGTGCTGTCAGCATCCGAGAGAGGATGGGACAAAGTGGGCCAGCTCTGCCCATCTCTCTGTGCCCCCAGGGACAGGCTGGACCCTGGCTGAGCTAGAAATGCCAGCCTGGGCATTGGGGAGCTTTCAGCTTTAGCCAGGTGTTGGTAGGAATGTCTTGACACAGCACACAAGAACAGGGTGAGGGTTCCTATGGCCCAGAGTAGAAGAAGTGTCTCTTAGCACAAGTTGTCTGCATCCTTATAGCCAACCTGTCTTCCCTCTTTGATAAATTCCATTGCAGCCAGAGCCCACAATTAGGTTTTGACAGCTCTTCCCTTTTCACAGGCATCCTGTTCTTKTCATACATGCCTGGCTAACTTCTTTAGATTTCATTACTGGGGATTGCTTTTCATGTCAYTGAAAGCTAAACAGAGACGTGTTTTTTTTCCTTCCCAGGAATCAAGTGGGGGAGGGTGTCCAGCWCATCCAGGCTGTGCAGAGAAATACATCCACAGCATATCATTTTGGTTCCTGAATCAGGATTAGACTCGGCGAGAGCTTCTGGAACCTCTGTGGCCACAGCCATAGGACCCTGAATATTTGCTGAATAGGACCCTCAGTCTTCTACTGTGTGAAGAGCTCTTGGTTTCAAATAACGTGATGTTATCCACTTGTAGCATTAATTCTCCAGCTGACACCACTGCTACTGGTAGATTATTTGTACGGTCGTAAGCATTACCCAAATCYGAGTCATCTTTTCTGTTCAGTAGAATAACCCAGGTTTTGCAAGCAAAGTGATAGCAATGTAAACCAACAAATATGGGAAGCAGCAACAAATACCATCCTTGTATTTGCAAAAAAAAAAAAAAGGTGCAGTATTGTGAATGGTTAGCTTTCTGAGTATGCTTTTTTCAAGAATTATTGCCATCAGATATTTATTTTTTGAAGACAAGTTGTGTCCTCAGTCTGAGCCAGTGCCTCCTTTCACCTCACATAAAAACAAATTAATACAGTTCCTTGCAGAGATCCTTCAAATCTSAAAAACTGTAAAAAAAGTGACAACAAGATGCATATGGTATTTGTAATGCCAGCATGTTCTTTGAGAGAGGAGATAACCATCTGTACAACATGGRGGTTGTGAGTCCTCAACCTTTGTAGATGAATTTCCAGTCAATGTTTCTGAGTCGTGTCCACGATGCTCTGAACTGTTGGAAGCAATGTTGGATGGTGCAAACAGACACACACACCCCATGGCATTGGAAAATTCTGTTCCAAATGTCTACTGAGGACTTGACTTCCTTCATTATTTGTGSTAGAAATAGCAGGGTTGGCTGACATGATGGCATGCTGTAAATTCTGACAAATTCTGACCATTAAAAGAAAATGAATCAAAGCGCTGGACTCTTTCACATCATGAAATCTGTGCCCCCAAAGCAAAGAGACCCTGGGATACATTTTTTGCCACTTATTTCACCGTGCATGGAGTTCTCTTGTGCTCCAGTGTTTTCTACAGAAAACTTGACTCATGTTCTTACTCTTAGTTTACCACAGCAAACCACCGTGTCAGATGCTGTTCTGTGAAAAAGCAGAGTGCCAATGGGGAAATGGCTTGAGGGTATGGTTGTTGGGGGACTTTTGAATTGTTTTTAATTTTTTTTGGTTTGGTTTGGGTTCATTCATGTGTTTGAAACACCAAACATGATATGTAGCTGTGTTAACATGAGTATCCAAAGTCAGAGTCACAACAGATACATTTATTTACATTCAAGCACTGAGGGGGCATGTCTGCAACTGAAATAAAAAATAACTGAAAAATCTTCTGGTTTAAAAGTAACAAACAATAAACAGGGACCAGGAAATGCAATTGAAAAATCTCTCTGACCCAGCTAGAAATCCATCTGGAATGACTTTACTGTTAATGCATTTTGTTTGAACAGAAAGAAGTGCAAAAAGCAGATCAGGTGACTCCATCTGAAGTGTCATCGATTAAATGCTKCTTTCCCCTTTAGAACAGTGCAGTGCCAAATGATTACATCTCAGTATCAAGAGAGAAAACAATGGGGAAAAAAAGCTTGTAGAGAAAGTGGAATTGAATAGATTGCAATATGATAGGATTTAATAAAGCCCCCTGTGCTGCAGAGGAGGGCAGAGGACAGACTTTGGTACAGCATCACTGTCTGTGATAACAGAGCCATAAATCAGTGCTGCTGCTGTGCCACTGCCTCTTGTGCTCCATCAGGGCCAGACACATCCCAGAGCTGTCCTTGCAGCTCATTTSTGATCCTCTGGGCTGCCTGAGGAAGCTCTGGTGCTGTGAGAGCACATCCATCTCCCTGAAGGTCCCCAAAGGTCACCAAAGCCACCGCGGTGTCTCTGCTGAGCAAAGGACAAAGCGATGTGAGGACTTGCAAACATCTGGGCTCTTCATCCGTCCCTTTGTTCTGTCTGGGTTTTTTAGTTCCTCCTCCTTTTGCTCCAATGTRGACTTTGTAAAACTGAGGTGTTTTCCTGGGTTGCATGCTGGCCAGCTGTCATCTCCAATTCCCATCACAAAGGTGYGTGAAGAGAGCTGTGTTGTTTCGGTATATTTTTGGTTTTGATAACACATGAGCATTGTGCTATACTTTTATTATTTCTTGTTCAATAAATAGTCCTGGTATCTCTATGTTTCATGTCTAATTTTGGAGAGTAGAGCCGTACCTGTATCGAGGCTCTCTCAATTAGGTGGGCATTTTGTTCATTTAGTAGAAATAATGCATGATTCCTTTTGCAGTGATGGTTTGAGGGACAAAAGAATTCTTAATTTTGTAATATGTATTATGATCTTCTAAACACAAGTAAAAATGTACTGTGATTTATTTATATAAATCTAGTCTGAACAAATAAGTTTTGATCTTAATAAAAACTCTGTAAGAAACGGTGCAATTGTAATTTATTACTATTTTGTATTGAATAAATATTGAAGTTCAATTCATTAYTCAGAAAGCCAGCAAACACTTTGGAAACGTTTTTGCTCAGTTTTTCTCCATCGTTACTGTGTCAGTTTTCCCCAAATTAATTAATTTCTTGCATCTTTACCCAACTGTTTGTAAATGTCCCAAGACTTCTTCCTTTTCTATGCTGCTTAAACCACTTTAAAAGCTGAAGTGGTTTGAAATAAGGAGGAATTCCCAGTATGACACTGGAGCTGCATCGTGTCTTGGAGAGGAAGGACAGGAAGCTATTTACTCCTACACTCACTATAAACCCACTTTAAATTAAAATTCACTGTTCCAAATAATAGGATGAGATGGCTAAAAAAATAAATTCCTTCCTTTCATCAGGAACATCTTTCTGATGGGCTGTGGGGACTCTGCTGAGCCACTTTTCCATTTCCTGCACTCTTCCTGAGAGCTACAGTGCCATTCCCTCCCTTCTCTGCCCTCCCTGCAGAACCAGAGCTGCAATTTCAGCCAAACCCCAAAAAAAAGTTCTGCAGCTTTGCAGACAAAATCTGACACTCTTTGCCTTGGAAATTCCACAGCAAGAGAAACATTTTCCAAGTTGCATCTAGATATATGCCTGATAGATTTGATTTGTCAACTGGTATTACTTTTTTTATTTTTTTACTTCTGTTGCCTGTGTTTTCATCCCCACCTTTCCTCAAAATCTTTCCCTCAGTGATTTTTACTGGGCAGATGGGTTCAGTTGTCCTCATTYTTCCCATACAATTTTTCCTGGCGAGCCCAGGTCTGACAGACAGGGCTGGTAATGAGCTGYTCCAACATTTGCTCACATTTCATTTGCCAGCAACAACAACATTTTCATCAGCAAGGTGTGGGTTTTGGCTGCAGGTGACAGCCCAGACGTGTAGGGACACAAGGGCTGCTGCAGAACATGGGATATGATGGAAGAAGTTGCCAATTTTCAATTTTATAGCAATGGCCAGGCCTGGAAAGCTTTTGATGAATGCTGCAAAAGCCAAGGTGACAGCAAATCACAAAATCAATAGATCCTCGTGTCTGTTCCCAAARACATCAAACATTKGATGTCTTCAGGTGTTTGAATAAGYACCTTAATAAAATGTTTGAGGCCATAACACATTCTGAGATGGCAGAACATTCTGACACCTGTCCAAAGTAATGTTCAGCCCCACAGAGAGCAAACAGACAAATGAGAGAGCTGTGTTTGCACAGGGAATTCAGGGGAACAGATAACAACAATTCATTGAGAAATATCTTCTGAAAGTTATATTTAAACCAAAGGCACGGCAAACTCTAAAATTGCTGTCCTTTAAAAAAAAAAAGGACCTCTAAAGAAAGGAGATTTGGATTTACTCCTCTGTATTAATTTCCTTTCTCTTTTGGCACCTGCTGTGATTTGTTTCAAGAAGAGTAATTACTTGTGACAAAACTAGAAAAAAAAAAAAAAAAAATCTTTTGGCACCTGCTGTGATTTGTTTCAAGAAGAGTAATTACTTGTGACAAAACTAGAAAAAAAAACAAAAAATAAATAAAAAAAAGGTAAGCAGTAAATCAGTATTTGTTTTGGTTGCCTCAGTAAACTTCACGTTTCAGAGTTGTGTCTCTTATGTTAGGAGACTCTCCTAACATCCTGTTAGGAATGGTTTTCACAATTCTTAAATCTCCAGGTTATTTTGAAGTCCCAACATTATCAGTGTGTTATTTTTGCATGGGAAGGAGGATGAGGAGCTGCAGGGGTGGGGCCTGAACTCCCATCAGAGCCAAATCTCCACTTCAGGAAACAATTCCTCCCTTCTTTTCCCAATTCCTCCCTTCTTTTCCCAATTCCTCCCTTCTTTTCCCAATTCCTCCCTTCTTTTCCCAATTCCTCCCTTCTTTTCCCAATTCCTCCCTTCTTTTCCAAGCACCCAATACTGKCACAKAGMAATTTTCAGGTCTGCAAATAAAACATGAACATTTTGGCACAGAAGATTCGACACAAAACATTAAAAAATTAATTCCACCCATGCCAGTGAACCCAGACAGAGATTTTTATAATAATATACACAATATTCTTAGAGCAGCTCATGTGTGACACCACCTTAATTCACACAATTTAATTCACTTTTCTGCCCTCAGTGCTCCAGCAGTGGTTTTGTGTTTGTTTTGAATTTCCTGGAAGCACCAAGGGTGTGCTGCAGACTGGGCCTAAAATAGCATCTGGTTTGTAATTAGTCTGGAGCCTAAATTACAAAAACCTGTTGCTCCATGGAAAGATATAATTATTGAAAAGATCTTTTATGCATGGTTTGTCTGCATGCTCAAGCATCAATTAAATTATCACCATCTAATCCCACTSATAAATAGAATTGTGCAGATTCCCAAATTCCCACACCTACAAAAATTCGTTTCCATGTGAAAAATCACCACATTTATTGACTAACTAAAGAAAAGCACAATCCTTCTATGGTGATAAGAGCTGCAAGCAGAGCCTTTCCCCTCTTTTCTTCATGGAAGGCAMCACAATCACYRAGTTGTTCATTGAGGGGTAAAATCRAGTTTTGTTTACCCATTACAGGTAAGGGGGAGAAAGGCAAATTCACCCCAAACCTACGTGCAWTGCTGATTTTTGGGGTACCAATCAAATCCCACCTGCATCTGCCTTCCCAGTTTCATTCAGCCTTTTTGCTCCAAAACTTTGAATTTCTCCTTCCTAAATTCCACTTCCACTAAGGTATTTTTTTTTCCCTGCAACCAGACACTCATAAAACTTCTGAGCTTTCTTGTTCTGATCTGCTCACCAAAGGAAAGGATCACGAAGGGGGAGCAGAAACACAATCTTTGTGCTGCCCAGGGCTGTGTGTCAGAAAAAATCAAAGCCCTGGTGTGCATTTCAAGAGCCTCAAAGAAATTCTCAGGATCCTCTTGATCTCCTTCCACCCACTGACACAATTCCTGTGCCAAGTGTGACAGCTTTGTGCCAGGGATGCTCTGCAGGGAGCCACGGGGAACTCGCTGTTCCCTTTTGGGGATCTCTTGGAAAGAASCAGCAGAGTGAGTGCAGGAGGGATTTATCCTTCCCTGGTGGCCTCTAAAGCCTTCYKRRCATTCCCAGTGCCTSRAAGCTGATGGAAAAGCTGCATTTTGCAGCGTTTTGCCTTATGCTGCAATGTCTTAAATACAGATCATCCCTGACACAAAGAATTCCTTTTCTCCAATGGAAAGATTTCCTCATCCCTCTCCTGATGGCTGTGCTKATGTTCCTGTAATCCTGACAATGCCCCAATTCCAGGAAGAACCAGCAGGTCTTAGGGCTTTGCAGTGTTTCCTTTGATTTATCTTTAATGTGAATCACAACCTTTATTTCCGAGGTAATCCTATAAACAAATCCTCATTAATTTTATATTTTTTTGATTACATTTTGCAGCATCCTGGTGTCCTGAGTGATGGATATCACCCCTGAATATGTACAGAACAAACCCACTCAAGGAAGATGAGCTTCTTCCATCACCAATCCTCACGTTATTCATTGTGTCTCTAGAAAAAAAAAGCCCTGTAGTGCATCTCACAAAGATAAAGATTTGGGTTTCACTGAACTGGATGAATGAATTCCAGCATCTCTGTAGACAAAAGAATGCAATCTGAGATGAGTATTTTGCCTTCAGTCCCTGACATTTCCTGCTGCATTACCTACTCTGGGCATTCCTCTTCTGTGCCCTGCTTTGTGTTCTGGAAATAAAAGCATTTCCCTTAAACCAATAAAGTGAAAAACACAGGGCATATCCTGGGAAATGATAAGAAATGTACTGTGCAGATCTATTTCTCATCTCCAAAATAATCCTACTCCATTCATGCTTTTACAAGTAATTTCCTCCTTCTCCTCCTTCCTCTAAGTCCTTTGACTGCACATACTTAAAAGATTTTCCCTGGGTATTTCTATTTTTCATCAGCACAGGGACATCACTGAAGGTGTAGTAATTAATACTGCTGCTGATTGTTCTCGTTTGTCCCATTGTCTCATAATGGAACCTCACCCCAGGTGAGGAGGCCGAGAATTTTCTCTACATTAATTTATTTTACAGCAAAATTATCAGGGTTTACTGATTCAGCAGTATTTGGCTCCTATTTTTGGTGCCTATKTGGGAATCCACTCTGAGAAAAGAGGAGTGTAATTTACAGCAAGAGCTGAGAGCTTCCCTTTGTGCCATCAGAATGGAGACACTCGAGGTTCCTCATTGCTTCTGAAAACCTTGGCTCATCTCTGAGCAACAAATTCAGGGCTGTGATTGCAGCAGCTCCCATAGCTCTAGACATTTTACATCTATTTATCTGTCTATATTCGATATAAACAGTGTTTATTTGARGTATTTCCCAGTTATTCAAGGGATCACAAGCAAAAATATCGAAGTGTTGAGCTTCTGCAATGCACCCCCAGCTTTTAGCCTTGTTTATTTTTACAAGGTTGAGCTATTAAGGGATTTTTATTTTGTTCCAGTGTGCTTTCTCCCTCCTCACATCAAATTCAGAGTGGTCTTCCACTTATCTTGTCTTTCCTGCATTACTGACAGTCTTTTAAAGTCTGAACATTATCAGAGGAGTAATCAATGTTCTGCTCAAACTACAGGGATTCACCAGATACTCTTAAACCACATTGCTCAGAAGCACTGCCCACAATTTGGGATAAATGTCTGTATTTGGGGAAAGAATATATYGTGTTTTTTGTGCCTGTGATTCTTCATCACATGGGAAAAGTTTTTTTTCAGAAAACAAAGCGGCGAGAGAGCTGCAAAGAAAAAAAGTAGACAACAGCAAGAGAGTTGGAGAGGAAAAATGTGATGGGARAAAATGAGACAGGACTAGAATTAAAGGCAATGATGTAGAAAAAAATCCTGACAGCTTTAATGGGTTGTCAAAGATGATCTGCAAAGGCTCCAAAACAAAYGAAACAAAAAAGCAGAGCCATATAAATACATATACAAATGAAAATGGAGTAAAGTGTCTCATCTGTTATTTCAGGATGCCAAAATTAACCCACTCTACCTAATAAACTAAAATTGGTGTTTATGAAATGCTGCTTTAGTTTATGACGTCTGCAGCCTGTATTTGTTCTAAAGATTAACCTGCATCAAAATCTCCAGTCTGTTTCTCCTGGAGAATTCACTTCMCTTCCACGGTCTCTGAAGCTAAAAAAACACATTAATGTTACACTTTCCATTATTCTTGAGTTCACTCAGGACGATTGTTTCCTCAATAATCAATCAAGTTGATTATTTAACTCTACAACACACAATAAAGGTGTGAGTGGCTTCATCCTCTGCAGGTGAACAGGGGGAATATGTTTTCTTAATATTCTCAGTTTAATCAATASATCTACAAAAGAATATTTCCAAAGTGACAAGTGCAAATCATGCCCTGAGGACTCTGCTGTGGTCCTTAAACCCTGAGCTACATCAGGATGTTGTTCCTTCAAAGGAATGTGGGATCGATTGGATTTTCTGATATTCTTTCTGATATTCTGATATTTTCTGATATTTCATCCCCAGGCACATCAGGAGAAATGTGCTTGCTTCTTTACCAAAAAGGAGAATGGATAAAATCACCTTTTATGTGCAGAAAACCAACCCCAAGGTGGGTTYAAATTATCAGAATGCTGTAGCCATAAGTTTGGAGGGGACATCAAGAGGTTAAAGAGATCCTTTGCCTGTCCTGGGCCAGTTTTAATCTGTGTGTTAAAGCACAGATAGTAACAGATGACCAAGAGCTCTCCAACCAAGCCTTGGTCAAAAGAAATAAATAAATATAAAGAAATCGAATTCTGTAGCCCTACAAAAATAACATTGACAAAAATGAGCAGGTAGAAATGAARCTGCTGGGTCAGGCTGGAATTGTGCAGAGAATGGAATGGCCACAGATCTCTGCCATCATCAGGGAAAATAAACTCTGATAGGCAACAACTGACAACAGCAAAATATTTCCAGAAAGCAATTGGGTGTTTATTCAGCACGAGGCAAAAGCTTGGAGCTGTAATTCACCTCCTTTCAAAAGTGCAGATGTTGCAGTGTTTTGGAAAAACAAATCATTAATGCCACCTGTRGATGCAGGAGCTGAGTTCCAGAGGCAAAATGAGTTGTTTGCATTTATTGTGAGAGTTCATTTGAAAGTCAAATATCCACTCTGGGTGTTCATCTCCTGAATATTCCAGCCTGAGCATCACAGGAGCTATTCCCTCTCAGGAATCTGGGTTCYTCTCCAGTTTTAATTAATCCTAATTCTGCACCAGTTTATAGCCAGTGGAGTAGCCAGGTACCAATCTCATGATTTGGATTAAAAACCAAAAAGGATCWGTTTTGGTATCAATGGTATCAATGTCAATCCCTGTGACAGCTCTGGTACCTCTGCTAAATTAACATGAAATGTGCTCAAATCTGAATTGCCACTGCAATCATGTCAAAAAATCAGCCATCTTTTTTTTTTTTTTTCTTATCAGATAAGTGTTTTGCAATGCAAAAATAAAATCAAATACCTGTTTGATTATAAAAATCTAGCTATGATCAGAAAACACAAGGATAACATCCACACAAAGGGAAATAATGCAAAAGGAAAAGCTGCTGACTATTAAAATTCTCCAGTWTTACRTTTTTTCYTATACCTGATARCATGTGAAGTATGATGCATAAACACTTTTCTAAATAAAAAAGTAAAGAGCAGTTGCCATGGAGACATCCTGTGTTCACTTGGGGCTGGAGGAAACACAATCAGCCTGCAGGAATGTTTTCAAACACCTCAATTGGAACCTTTTGGAGTTTCAGCAAAGTAGGGATCTGGTGAAATAATTCGTTGTGCTCTCTGTGTTTTTTCAGCCAATATATATCACTGTGTGTCCAAAAGTAATGATTATGGATATRTTCAATCTGATATTTCAAACTGAATTTACAGAAGGAAAATCCTCACCTGTGACTTTGTAACACTAGATTAAAAAACTACCACTACCTAGCACAGAAACCTCCTCTTTTTTTTTTTTCTCTTCGAACACTTATGATTTTGCACCATAAATGGATTTGAATAAAGGCATTTGCTTTTATTTAAAATTTCAGTGAAGAAAACAGTATTTCTTCTTGGCTATTATCCTGTCAGCCCTGATCAGAAAAGAGTAATCAACGATTTGTGGAGAGGAGTTATTCATCAGATAAACACTCTGCTCCTGATTTGACACCACTCTGCTTGATTACACCGACTGAAGCTGAATTCTGAATTTCTGAATTTCTGGAGCCTTCTGTGCCTTCTCTCTGTGCATCTTGACTTCATTAAGGGGTGCAGGGAAATAATTCTGATAACTTTTTAACTCCATTTCTGGGTTAAGTTGAGGCTTTTGTTTTTAGCAAAGTCTTTGGGAAGAATTTGGAGTTCCAAACAGAAACCTCAGGAGATAATTCACTCAGAATGTTCGGGATTAATCATAAAGCTGTTATGTGCTTTTAACAGTCCAGATGAAATGAGCTAGGCCTGACTGTCAGATCTACCAAAAAAATCTTTGTATTTCTGATAATTTACACCTTCCTTTAATAGTAAAGAACAGGGTGAAGTATTTAGAGCCAGGGACACAGAAAATATTGACAGTTTTCCCCAAACCCATGCTTTGGAGACTGAGCTTAAGGACACCTGGAATTTGGGCTCASACTAAAGGTGCTGCTGGTTTTAGTCTTCAAAAAGAGCTCTCCTTAGAAAACACAGATCATCTCAAAGCTCACTTCTTTTTCTTCCAGATGCAGCCTAATCTGTCTCAAGCTCTGCCACAGATTAAGTTCTTAAATGTGTGATTAGACCTTTCTATCTCTGTGCAAATTTCTTTGTGTTTAATACTCCCCTTGCAAGTTTTATTGCCATTCTCTCCGTGGGTGTGCAGTGTTATTGAAATTTGGGCCTCAAAKAATCATTTATTTTTACACTGTTATRATAAAAAGTTTCTGTCCCTCATCTGCAATTTAATCATATCCATATCATTTAAAAAGAGAGGARTTCTATGCCACTCCTATGTCAGGATTTTTTATGCTGTAATCCCTGCTGATATTTTAGAAATTAATCTCTCCCAGGCTGATGGGATGAGAARGAAAAGCACAGTTATCATCAAGCTATCTGTGCAGAAAATATTAACATTATCACCCTCCATACATTCATTTCTTTTTCAAGCAAAAGACAACAAGACTTTATCTTGGTACTGCAATATTATTCATACTTCAGTTATTCATTCCATTTAATGCAGAGCATTCAAAATAATTTTAGACTTGGATACTGAGATTTAACACAAAGCTAAATTGCTATTTTCTTTGACTAAAGAGTGAAGCACAACTGCTTTGAAGCAGAAACCTTCCTCCATGTCAGGGCCATGGTTCAAGGAGAAGAAGAACAAATACAATCCACATTTTCCAGTACAGAATAAATCAGATTAGCTGSTTTCTCCTCAGATTGGGTTAATAAATCAGAATAAATCAGATTAGCTGGTTTCTSCTCAGATTGGGCCTCCCAGGCAGGGAATTTAAACTAAAACAGTCACAGCAAACAAGACTGAGCCCCAGGTCCCACAGGCAAACTGAGCAGAACTGGAGAAAAACCAAACATAAAAACCCAAAAAAAAACCCCCAAAAAACCAAAAAACCCCATGAGCTAATGTATCTCTAATCAGGATCCCTGGGCATCACTTTCTGTTCTAAAGTGCTCAGTTCAAATCCATTCATGACATTTCTTTCCTCCTGAAAGTGGATTTCCTCACTTAGTTAAAAATTGAGGTAATCTGATACATTTTTTTTCTTAAATCAAACACGATCTTTAAAATCTAAAACATACAGAATCTACATCAAATAACTTTTGTGTCCCAAAGAACATGAACAAGATCTTATGAGTAATGAAATGGCCTAAAGCAACCAGATAAAGGATGCATGAAAAATTTACTGCTTCTCTCAAATATGCTGCACATTTTATTTGTCTCTACAGCTCTTTCACAGAGAAAATTCATTCCCCAAAGTGATATTTTTTTTTTCCCTGTCAGAAGTTATCAATTGCATTTTAAGTGTCTTATGCAATGGATATTCCATCATTTTCCATGAGAAGCTGCTCCACARTCCAATAGTTGAGGGTTCAGAAAAYACATCCAGAACCCAATAATTATCCTTTTTCTGAAGTTTAATCTTCAATTGAACTTATATCTGGCCTCAGTCCTGCTTGTGAGGAAATATTAATTAAATTAATTAATKAAATGGGAAGTTTATTTTGAAGATAAAGGAATGTGCACCTGACTAAATGTGCAGTGTAAATAATTGATGCCATATCTTTGTATAAACAATAATAATTGTTGTTAAATCACATCAGACYGAGCTCGTTTCTGTGAGAGCTCTGCTCTGTGAGGATCCCATGGGAGAGGAGAAACCACCAAAGCTTCTGCATTTCATCTTTGAAATGACAATTTTGCACCTCTGGGACAAGAGCTTGGCCTGCCATGCCTTTCCCAGATGAGATGCAGTGTGAACACATTGCTCTGGCTGAGGTTTTCAGGATGTTTTCCATGATCCTGCGTGTTCCTGTTTGTTTGAGCAGACAGATGGAACTCAGGTGTGCTTTGAGAAAATGCACTGAAGCACTGTCAGCCCTGGAAATGATACAGGACAGGGGAACAGTGAGGAGAGCCATTCTCTAAGTACTTTCACAGAGGGAAAGAGCATATAAATATATTATTTTATTTATTTTATTATATTGGGTTTTGATAATAATAATAAATAAAATATTTAATTTATTATTTGGTTATTTATTTTATTATATTGGTTTTTGATGCACAAATCTCTGGTAAAAAAGAAAAAAAAAAAATCCAACCTAGACAAGGGACCAACCTGAACATTTGTGACAATTCCTGTGCACACATCCCTTCCCTTCCCCTGTCTGACATTGCTTCTTTACTACATCTATTTTCCAATGATGGAAATTGCTTTTGGAGCTCCAGTCCCTGACACTGATTTCCCAAATACAAAGCTTCTGAAAGAGTTTTGTGTAGAGCTAAATCTACACCGTGTTAGGAGATTTATTCCCCAAGACCTTTCTGACATAAAAAAGGGATTTGTTTTTAAAGGAATCTGCAGCAGATTATGAACAGGCAGAGACAACAYTGCAACAACCACAAATTAAACATTCAGAGAAATATTCCTGGGAGAGGTTTTGGAGCTCTAATATAATTTCCATTTTTAGTACATTTAGACAGGGACAACAAACACCAAGCCAAAAATCATCGCTCTTGACTGCAACAGGTTCAGTCGGGTTGTAAAGCTGAATATCCCAACATCTTTACAGTCTCCAAAATATTTAGAGGCCATATGAATTTCAGTGATTGCASAAAGCATTCTTTAAATTTGGAACCAAAATCATCTGGGCACTTGTGCCTGAAGTGTCTGCTGTAAATTCCCATCGAGTGCAAGGAGCGTTCCAGAGGAATTGGCAGCGTTGGCTTCGTGATTGAAACATTTTGTGGAGAGAAATTCATTATTTCAGACGTGGCTTTTCTCATTCACACATTCCTGGCTCTGGGGGAGCTCAGGGTGGCTCTGGACAGGTCTGAAATCCCATCTGCAGCTGCTTTGGGCTCACAGGTGAGAGTTGAAGAAAAGCTCAGCRTTCTGAGCTCAGCCTCCCCCAGGAWTTTCTGCCAYCCYTCCCCAATCCCAGCTGCCACCTTCCATCTCATCTCAAGGAGGTCTCCAAAAGCCACTTCGTGTTGGCATTTCTGCCAAATACTCAGCAAGCACATSGAACCCCAGACCTTGTTTCCTGCCCTCAATCCCCAATTCAATTTTTCTCCTCTTTGCCCAGATGGACAGCTGCAGAATCAGAGCTGTTCCCAAGCTTTTCCTGCCACAGCCTTTGGGAAAAAAAGGCTCCCATTCTCTCACTATCACTTTCAGTGATCAGCTAATTGATTTTTAGGAGCAGCTCTTCCAATAGCAATCTGCTYCCAATCTCTTGAAGGGAATCTGAGAAGCCCAGGGTGCCTGAATGGCCCCATAATTTAATCTCCTGTTTTCTGCAGCACAGAGCCAGAGGTGATAGCACTGCTCTCGTTCCTCTGGCCACCCATAAAAAAATCAGTTATCAATTTCTGACTGTTAACTCTCAGTTTTTGTYCCTCTCCTTTCTCAGTTTTCATTTCTCTGGGCTTGCACGTGGACTCCAAGCAATTCTGATGAATGCCACTGATTTCATGATTAACASGAGTAAAAACAGTCATTTCCATCAGCAGTTTAATAGTGTTAAAAATGTTTAATAGTGATAAAAACTCTGCTGATCATATTCTAGTTTTGAAGAAAATGAGTTGTGTCCATTGGAGGTGTGGAGCAGATCCAGGATCTTCACGTGGAGATGATCCAGATTCACACCAGGGTGAGCTCAGAGGCTCTGGCAGTCATCATGAAAACATCACAGGCACAAATAAAGTGTGGAATGTCCCACAAATAAAGTGTGGAATGTCCAAAAGCAAAAAGGATGAAGCCACAGCATTTGTAAGGTGCCAACAGCCCTGACCTGGAGGAACCAAAATAGCACAGTGCATCTGCAGCTTCCAAACCAGCCAGAATCCCTAATTAGGAGGGAGTTWCGGAGCATATTTGGAGCAATAACCTGAAAGAAAATAGCCAATATGGGTTTCAGAGGGGAAATTTCTCTCCACAAAGATGGTTMCAAAAGGTTATGGAGCTGATTATGGCAGCTCACTCAAACCATTTGATATTCCAAAGGCATGGGATGGCACAGCTCCTGCTGAAAGCCACAGAAAAAATAAATTTGGGTCACATCGAAGGAAATATCCTATGGTGAGGACTAATTGCATTCATCTTTTATTTATACATGGAAACCTCATAAAACATTCCCTACCCCAGTGACATCCAAACACTTTCCAGACTGAGCTATATTTAGGGCTCTGCTCTGCTCCCTGGAGAGGAAGGTTCTGCCACACTCTAGGATCTGGCTCACTAAAGATCCTAAAATCCTGAGAGCAAAGGGATTCACTGGCTGTTGTGATAAAAAATGGAAATCAGTGGCAGTTCACCTTATCTGACCCATCACATCTTTCTGTCCACTCCTGCCTGACAGAAAGAAGCAGTTTTTGGGCAGGCACAGAATTTTTAACCCAAAAGCAGGGTCACATTTCAGAACCTGGATGTTGGAG
>NW_026624221.1:62930-64259 GCF_030028575.1 Malurus melanocephalus
ATCATCATCATCATCATCATCATCATTGTCATTATCATCAATTACCAAGCTGGTGCAGCCTCTGTTTCTCATGCTCTTTCAGCAGAACAGGTTTTTCTTCTTCCCTTCTGCTTCCTTCTCCCTTTATTTCATCAAACCATTAATATCTTTCTGAATTTATCRTTTTACTAAGGATCAATGTTACAGAAAATCAAAGAACAATTCTCATCTTTTCTGTCGCTCCATACAAGAAATTATGAACAGGATTGTGGGAGGTGAAGCAATTCCACACTTTGAAATAATTCAAAGCAGTAAAACTTTTTCCAAACCATTCTGGAGAAAACGAGTTTTTATTTGCCCACAAATGAATTTTTAAGTGATTTCATCAGAGAACRAACAGCTGCTGTGTATTAACGCTGGAACATTTAATTTTCACATTTTGAAACCGAAGGCCTTGGCTTTTAGTTTTGAAATGAAAACTTGAAACTGAATTTCATTGCAATTAATTTTACCAAAAAGAACCCCCCACCCAAGCCAGAAAACCCCAACCTTTAAGCATGCCTTTGCTGTGCTGATCAACATGTTCTGAATGCTCTTGAACTGAAAAATTGGTTCTTTGTAGCTAAAAAAAATGTGCTTTGCACACCAAGAGCAGGTATTCTATCCCAATTTAAGCAATTCTAATTGAAATAGAAGTTGCACAGGAACTGATGGCTTCACTCCTCAGCATCAATCCTCCCAAGTGAGACACTGAAAAACACCCCTCACCCAAAGTGTGGTTGTAAGAGCCCCCCGGTGCAAACATTGAATGATTTGTAGTGATGCATCTCCAAAATACTCTGGGTACAGGAAGGCACCTTCATCTTCTGAGGCTGCAAATCCGAAAAAGGAGTCACCAAATGATAAAGATCAGCTCCTCTTTGAAACCAGGAGAAAATGAAGAGTAAAAGGTGCTGCCTRAGGTAATGGCTGTTAAGCTATTTAGAGTGCTTCCAACTGACAGTGCCCATTTTTTATCCTCCTGACTTGGAGAAGCCAAATGACAAAATACTCATTTGAGGCAGTCGGCGAGAAATCACATCTGAAGCACTCAGGACAGAAAATCCCAGCGTTTATTTTTGTCCAAATTAGTTTGAAAGACATTTGAGAGGTAAACGATCATCAAGATCCGTCCCATAATGGATTTTCTACTCTGATTTATCTGTGGCATTCCCTGAACATCGGCAGGGAAGAGAAGACAGTTCGGAGATTTGTGGTAGAAGGGAAGGGAAGGTTTGGGAAGGGAAGGTTTGGGAAGGGAAGGTTTGGGAAGGGAAGGTTTGGGAAGGGAAGGGAAGGTTTGGGAAGGGA